>NC_034591.1:126518852-126521177 GCF_900095145.1 Mus pahari | reverse complement strand
TGTGTGTGTGTGTGTGTGTGTGTGTGTGTGTGTGTGTGTGTGTGTGGAGAAGGCAATACTAGGGCAATCATATAACTCATTGTCTAAATCAAAACATTATTTTTGGAATAAAAGGGGACACCCTTAATAATTTTGTTAAGAAATCAACATGGTTATATATGCCTTGAATCTCAGTCCTTCACAGGTAGATGCAGAGGTTGAGGCAGTGAAAGCAGCAAGTTAGTCTCAGTCGTGAGTTCCAGGACAGAAAGGGCTATGTCACAAAGGAGATTAGAGGTCTGGAGGGGTTGGGGCTGGGGACATCCTCATGGAGACAGGGGTTAAGCAGGAGGTATGGGACATGGAACAGATGGAGGGTGGACCAAGAGGAGAGTAAAATCTGGAGTTTAGAATAAAAATAAAAATAAATAATAAAAAGACCAGTGAAAATAAGAGTTTTGAATTGTGATATATGGACATGTGTAAATATGTTAAATTTAAGTTATGTATTCTTCCACAATTTTAGTATGATCTACAATATATCTAGTTGGATAAGTTATTTAATCTCAAAATAATATCTGCAGAATAGAAAGGATACTCATCTTATCCCTACAATGTTAAGAGAAAGTAATAACTAATGTAATAAAATTAATATTTGCTTAATTATTCAGCTGCATATAATGAATACTCTACAAAATGTGGATAAATTTTATGCAACATAGACCTTAGTAAATTTCACTAAGACATAGTTTCTATTGTTGCTTTGACAAAACTCTCTGAGAGGAAAATCTTATGAAAGGACAGAGCTATCAGGGCTGGCAATTCACAGGACTTTGGTGATTTGTGGCAGAAAGCATGGCATTAGAACATCTCCAGTCTGTGGTGGCAGAATCAGGAACTCATTTTGCCAACTTGTTCACCTAGAGGGGACTGGAATGTACACATTAGCTAATAGCCTTCAAAGGCCTGCCGCTGGTGATCTGCTATGTCTGCTAGTCAAGCCACATCTTCTAAGGGCTGGACGTAAGAACATTGTAAGGGCCACTTAGGATAACTTCGTGGGTAAACTTGTTTACCCACAGGCCTGATGGCCTGAGTTTCACACCTGGAAACCCTGTGGTAGAAGGAAAAAAATTGTTGACTCCTGCAAGTTGTCCTCTGATTTCCAAATGTGTACTGCGGCATGTGTACCTACCTCCTCAACAAAATAAATAAGTAGATTTTGGAAATTAAAAGATAGAGGTGGACCTAAAGGGAGAGTATTAATTATAGTGAGGTAATGGAAGGAAGGTTGGGGTGAATATGATAAAGATATTTTATATGCATATATAAAATATTGCACTTGGGGTTGGAGATGCACAGTGGTTAAGAACACTTAGTGCTCTTGCCAAAGACTAGAATGCAGTTCTCACCATTCACATCAAGTGACTCGAAACTGCCTGTAACTCCTGTTCCAGATCTGATGCTCTTTTCTGATCTTTGTGGACATAAACATTAATATACTTAAAATAAATGAAAAAATCAACACTTTATAACCAACCTGCCAATTTGGAGACAATGCACATAAAATATGAGTCTGTGGACAAGGACACAGAATTCTTTAATCTAATGTGTTCTGTTTGAATTTGATCTGAACTCAATGGTGGCTATAAAAATATTTACTGTTTAATATTTAGTATTAATTCTCAATACCCCCTACTCATTTCAATTTTCATTCTAGATGATGTAGAAGAGAGAGGAATATTAATAACAATGATAAGGATATTAACCACAAAATATATTCCTTTTTTGAGGAACTCAGCTTCAGCCAATATGATATTTTTTAGTTAGTACATGCCACTCAGCAAACAGCAGCAGATGCTCCCCATGTACAGAGGTGAAATAAGTCTTTTTGGATTCAAATATTTCTTTAAAAATTGACTCATGTCAATTTAACTGAGCAATTTAGGGAAGAGAGTTAACACTTGGACCTGTATTCAGGGCTTTGGATCATTTCTACATGGGTTTCTTAGGTTTCTACCCGGAGAGATGAACACCATACTTTCTAGAACTGGGAGAGACAGCCTATGAGAGGAAACCAATGCAAAACCAAGTGACCTAAAAGGCAGGAAGTGGGTCTAGCTGAGCCTGAATATACCAATCAGAAAAGGTGTTTTATTTTGTTTCATTTTAATATTTTACATGTTTTTCTTTCTGTCTCCATCTCTATCTCTCCCTCTGTCCGTTTCTCTGTCTCTGTCTCTCTGTCTCTCTCTGTCTCTCTCTGTCTCTCTGTCTCTCTGTCTCTCTGTCTCTCTGTCTCTCTGTCTCTCTGTCTCTCTGTCTCTCTCTCTCTCTCTCTCTCTC
>NC_034591.1:126472724-126518820 GCF_900095145.1 Mus pahari | reverse complement strand
TGTGTGTGTGTGTGTGTGTGTGTGTGTGTGTGTGTGTATGCATGTGAACATGTATGTGTCTTCCTGGATATGTGAATTTCACACAAAGAATCATGGAAACTGGAAACTCCTTCCACCCTGTGAGTCCTGGGTATTAATCTCTGGACATCAAGTTACACAGTAGATGCCTTTATCCAGAGAACCATTCCAACAGCCTGGTTTTTGTTTTTTTATTACTTAAATAAGCAAGTTATCTTGAGTTTCTTTTTCAACAGTTGCAGAAACCTTAATCTTAAATAAAAGGATAAATACCCTTTGATCTTCTAAGTCTTTTACTTTGAACTTCTATGTCATCATACATGATTTATAGACATAGGTACATCACATCAACTGTGTTTGAGCACTAAAAATGACCATCCTCATTTTGTGTTTGTCTCATTTTACTAGTTCTCTTACTATGTGCAAAATCTTTACCCATTTTTCTCCTCTCTAAACCAGATGGGAGGTCTTTAAGCTAAGATCTTTCTCTTTTTATCAATTTGAAAATTTTCATTCTGGATTGATGATTTGTACACATTTAATGAAAAAAAAATCACATAGTTTTACAAGGCTATGTTGAAGCATGCAGTTTATCATTAGGATCTGCAAATACTAGGTGAGTTGAAGCACAAAGCCCTTGATTTGGTTCTGGATATTTTCCTTCTTTGTTAATAATTTCTCATTATTTCTCCTTAGGTCATTTTTCTATGATGCTTTTCTTGTCCTAGAGAAAAAGTTGTACATGATTACATATAAACCCTCTGTTCATGTGTATATCATTTTTCCATTGGAGTTTCAAGGACTTTCTATTCCTTACTTTAACTGTTGGCTTTTGGAAATAACTACATATATCACACTTTTCTGCCAACTTCCATAGATGACAAATATCTATAATTTGTAGATCTCCTTCAACTATAAATTGCAGAATTCTTAGGTGAGTCAAATGAAGCAAAAGTATGATTTTTTTTTTTTTTTTTTTGCTGACTTCTGCTGCTGAATAATCCATGAAAACAAAAGTCTTCCAGGAACTTTAGTTTCAGGAGTTTAGACAAGCCATGGCTGGAAGCTGCAGAGATGGAATCACAGTTAAGAATACTCACTGCTCTTGGAGAATAACAGCATGTCAGGAAGCTCACAATTGCCTATTACTGTATTTGGAAATGATCTAATGTCCTTTACTCACGTCCATAGGCAAGGGCACTTAACTCTTGAGGCATATGAATTAATAATAATAATAAATAATAATAATAATAATAACAACAACAACAATAATAAAAATAAATAGTAGTAGTAGTAGTAAGTTATGAGGGATCAAGGACATACCTCAACTGGCAGGGAGTTTGCCCAGCATGCATAAATTCCTGGCTTTGATACCTACCAACTAATAAAACTATAGTGGTAGTGCCTACATACAATTCCAGAGCCAGGGTAGTGGAGTGAGACAAATCAGAAGTTCAAGGTCACCATCCCCATAGAAGAGCTAGCTTGTCCAACATCAGAATATGTCTCAAGAAAACAAAACAAAACAAAACATAGGAACATGTCTTTCACAGTCTTTTGCTTTTTCATCTGCCATGCCTCATCTCTCAGTACTGCTAAATGAGAGAGATACACACAATAAGCCCTGCTTTGGAGCATCTTTAAAGGGAAAATATCCAAACATAATAGAATTCTCTTTGCTAATGTCCACAGAACAATATTTTCAAAAGGAACTTTAAAAACATAATTGAATTGGGTAAATCAAGTCATGTTTTAGAATATCAACAGCCACAGGGTTTGATGTAGTAGCTAGAATCATGTGGAAATGGGGAAGCTATTTTCTTTTGTAAACAGCAGGTGCTTACTCAACACAGACAGTAACCATCAAATATCTTCTGTAGTATGAACACTCATTTGCAGACCTCGTAGGACTTGTGTAGTAATATGGCAGGTTCAAAAAAAAAATGCTACATAGCAGGCTGTAACTGACTCTGTCAAACATTTTGTTATCCATGGCATTTCCACCTTCTCCTGCAGAATAAAGGTTGAGAGAAAAGAATAAGAGCCAACGGTTGCTACAAAGAGATGAAATCAGTTACCCATGATTTGGATACATTCCAGGTGTGTAGATAGTCAAGAGAAATGCTTATATTTTAGTTTAGTATAACATACTTCCTTGATAACTTCTGCATGTGGCCTTATAGATGCATGGAAAAAAATTAAATATTTGTCTCTTGTGTCTAGATAGAACTATCAGTTTCTTGAATAGACCATGGCGATGGGCATCCATTACCATTTGTAGTAAATCCTGGCTCTCACAACTGCAAGATTTCTTAAAGGTCCTATTATTTTCTTCAGAGTCTTGTATTGATTAAAATGTAAGAAAAACAACTAGACACAAGAGCCAATATACCATGATGAGATCTCTGACTTCAGGTTTGAATCTACTTCATCTAAATCTGTTATTCACCACTATGACCAATATTGTCCTCCAGTGAATATTTGGCATGCTCTGGAGTATTTGTCACTGTCCATACTGGGAGATCTCACCTGATCTACCTAATAGGTTGAAGCCGGATACTCTTAAAATAAGTTCTTCCAGACCATAGGACTATAACATCAAAACACATTCAGTCCCCAAGTTTGCATAATGCTGTTGGAGATTATCTAATAACCTAGAAAAATGAAAAAAAAATTCCCACATTACACTTATCTTTACTATTCACAGTAAAATCAAACGGGAAGAGAATGGATTGAACACATGCAATACAGAGAAGTGTCAGTAATGATTTCAGTCCTCTTCCTGATGCTTTTTCAACCTATAATCTCAAGTAGGTGCAACCTGCTATGGCTTGATCTGGGTTCCTGGGGACTTGGAAGCATAGAAATATAAAATTAGAAGTACAACATAATGAAATTGAAGACACTCTTGTTCTTCTTCCAACTATATTTTATTATAGAATCATGACTTCAAAAAAAATCTCATCTAGAATCCTATTTTCTCTTATATACAATGTACTTGACTACATAATTCTATTAAAATATTCTTTTAAAATAATAATGAAGATTAAAATGTAAAAAAAAGAAATATGAGCAAACAACTGGATGGAAGAAAATTAGGCAAACAGACATTCTACTGATGACTTTGTTACCTTACTCCTGAGTAGCACCAGTGTCCATTCTTCTCAATTCATTTTACATATTGCTGAGTGCAGCAACCTGTGTTTACTCTTGCTCTTTAATATTTAATCAGCAAGGCACACTCTACCTTGCCAAGGTCCAGTCTCACAACATTCTCTTTTTTAATAAAGATCAGAGTTGTTCTGCTTCCAATATACAGTAGCCATCCCCCAAAGGTTAATATGTTGAAATCTTGGTTTTTAAAACAAGAATTTTCAAATTTGAGAAACTGAGTGGATTCGAGTACACTATTTCATCTATCATCTAACTCATTGATGAGTTTAACATTTGATGATAAATACTGAGAGGTATTAGACAATGGAGGCAGAAGCAAGGTTCAGGAATTTGGTCACACCTTATGGCTCTGAATCATTTACTGAATCCCTGGACTCTGCTTGTCTTTCCCTACTTCCAGCTATGGGAAGCAACCAGGTTTGTTTTGCCAATGCTTTCCCACTATGATGTTGCTTGACCAAAGTTTCAGAAATAGTAGCTTCTAGCAAACATGGCCTAGAGTCTTGGAAGCCCTAAACTCAAATAAAACTTTCTTCCTTCCCTCAAGCATTTGACAAGAAAACACTAAGTTCAACTTTATAAAATCAACAAATAATTTCAGATACCATTAATACAGGAATATTTCAGAGATACCACAGAAGGCTATTCATTATGTTGCATCCTGTTACCTCAAATGAAAAACATACTTAGCACAAGTGGCACTTAAGGTGATGATAATACTATTTTGCTGTTAAATTATGTGAAAAGTTGGTTGATTTGATATTTCCTAAATGTGATTTCTTTGAAACATGGGGTGCCTTAGTTTGTGTTTCTCTGATGTAAGAAATTATTGACAAAGAATTTCATGAGATCATTGTTTTTAAATGCTGAGTAGTACTCCATTGTGTAAATCTACCAGACTTTCTGTATAAATCTACCAGACTTTCTGTATTCATTCCTCTGTTGAAGGACATCTGGGTTCTTTCCAGCTTCTGGCTATTATAAATAAGGCCTCTATGAACATAGTGGAGCTTGTATCCTTATTATATGTTGGGGCATTTTTGGGTATATGCCCAGGAGTGGTATACCTGGGTCGCAGGAAATACTTTGCCCAATATTCTGAGGAAATGCCACACTGATTTCCAGACTGGTTGTACCAGCTTGTAATCCCACCAACAATGGAGGAGTGTTCCTCTTTCTCCACATCCTCAGCAGCATCTGTTGTCATCTGAGTTTTTGATCCTAGCCATTCTGACTGGTGTGAGGTAGAGTCTCAGGGTTGTTCTGATTTGCATTTCCCTCATGACTAAAGATGTTGAACATTTCTTTAGATGCTTCTAGGCCATTCAATATTTCTAAATTGAGAATTTTTGATTTAGCTCTGTACCCCATTTTTAATAGGGTTATTTGATTCTCTGAAGTCTAACTTCTTGAGTTCATTGTATATATTAGATATTAGCCCTCTATTGGATGTAGGGTTTCTAAAGATCTTTTCCCAGTCTGTTGGTTGCAATTTGTCTGATTGACAGTGTCCTTTGCCTTACAGAAGATTTACAATTTTATGAGGTCCCATTTGTCTACTGTTTATCTTATAGCAAAAGTCATTGGAAAATTTCTCTTCAGGAAAATTTCCCCTGTGTCCATGTGTTTGAAGTTTTTCCTCACTTTCTCTTCTAATAGTTCATGAAATTCCTAGGCAAATGCATGGAACTAGAAAATATCAAAAGAACACACATGGTATACACTCTCTGATAAGTGGATATAGCCCCAAAACTCCAAATACCCAAGATACAATTCAGAGACCACATCAAGTTCAATAAGAAGGAAGACCAAAGTGTGGATGCTTCCGTCCTTAGAAGGGGGAACAAAGTACTCATGGGAAGAAATACAGAGCCCGAGTGTGGAGCAGAGACTGAAGGAAAGGCTTTCCAGAGACTGCCCCACCTGGGAATTCACCCCATATACAGACACCAAACCCAGACACTATTGTGGATGCCAAGAACTGCTTGCTGACAGAAGCTTGATATAGCTGTCCCCTGAGAGGTTCTTCGAGAGTCTGACAAATAAAGAGGCAGATGCTCTCAGCCAACTATTGGGCTGAGCATGGGGTCCCCAATGAAGGAGTTAGAGAAAGGACTGAAGGAGATGAAGGATTTTTCAACCCCATAGGAAGACCAAAAATATCAACCAACCAATTCTCCCCATCCCCCCACCCCTAGAGCTCCCAGGGACTAAACCACCTACAAAAGAGTATACATGGAGGGACCCATAGCTCCTGCTGTATGTAGGAGAGGATGTAGCAGAGGATGGCCTTGTCAGGCATCAATGGGAGGAGAAGGCCCTCATCCTGTGAAGGCTCGATACCCTAGTGTAGGGGAATGCGAGGGTGGGAAGGTAGGAGTGTGTAGGTGAGCACCCTCACTGAAGCAAGGGGAGGGGAAAGGGATAAGGGTGTTCTGTGCTGGGGGGAGGGAGAAACTGGGAAAGGGGAAAACATTTGAAATGTAAATAAGAAAATATCCAATAAAAATAACTTAGTAAGGCATAGATTTTTTTTTTCTTTCTTGCAAGTCCATGGTCATCACTAAAGGAGATCAAGGCAGGAGTGCAAGGCAGTAAGTCAGAGGCAGAAATTCATGCAGAGACTGGAGGAACATGTTTACTGCCTTCCGTCATCTAGCTCGCCCACCTATTTATCATTCTGCCTAGGTTTGTTGTTAGCGTTCCTTTAGCTTAACTATCTTGCCTTACCTTTTGTTCATAGCACATTTTCATGGCTTTTTGCTTTTTATTTACACTTATATAAAAGCACTCATATTTAGGAGGCAGGGAGATGGTTCAGTGAATAAGAGAGCTTACACTACAGCATGAACACCTCAGTTTGTATCAGTGCCCTGTAAGAGCCTGGCACAGCCAGACATGCCTCTAAGTCCATGGTCATGGAAGTTGGGGATAGAGGTACGTGTGTTCTTGAGCTTTGTAGGTCTACCAAGCTTTGTAGATCTACTCAACTTGCTAAAACTGGGAAGCATATGATTCAATGAGAAGTCCTGTCTTAAGGGAATAAGGTAGAAAATGGTAGAGGACACCCAATGCCTTCCTCTCTAGATGTCCATGTTTAGGTGCAGACACACACACACACACACACACACACACACACACACACACACACACCATGCACAGATATTCACACACAAACAGATACACATTAATAAACAACAACAAAAATGAAACAAAAATAGAAAAAAAAAAAGCACTGATATTTGACAAATTCTTTAGGTCTTCATTTCCGTTTGAAGGCTTTCAAGCCACATACTTTACTTAAACTTTCATGGTATTCTCTTCTTATTTTGTCCTTTGCTACAGGTCCCAGTCTAAAATCTAGAAGGTTAGAAAGGCCCCTGAAAGTTGTGATGCATAGGGAAGGATCCATTGCTAGGAGGAAACCCAGATTATTTCATCCTGAAGTTTCAGCTGCAAAATGGAACTTGTGAGAAAACCAGGCGAAGAGGCAATTCCTCCACTGAACTCAGTAACCTGCCTCTCTCTATAGACTCTGAGTCAAGTGGTTGGTGAGAGTCTATCATTTCCCAATTTAGATATTCAGGAAGGCAAAAAAAAAAAAAAATTCCTTGTATGAATTAGCTCTTTGGACTGTGTCTATCTTGGATTTGGTTCTGAATACTCATGAGTTATTGATCCTGTCTCCCTCAGTGGCAACAATTACTTTCCTATTTGTCTGAGTGCATGTCTTCTGATATTGCCTTTATAACAATTTGCTTTCTGCCTCCTGGAGAATTCAGGGTGTCAGTGCAGATCTGTGTCTTCCCATGGCGGGCTAAAACCTCGAGATATGTAAAGGGTTGCGTTGCAATGTGAGTTATTTCCCATTTGAAGCCAGACTGCACGTTGCTGTTCATGCTTTTGTGTGTGTGTAGATCCTTTTGCCATAGAGCACATTCTCCTTTTGGCAAGATGCTGGTTTTTTTTTCTTGTTTCCTTTTGGGGGATGTTTGCATCGCTAGCAAAATGCTAAATGTTTATCATTACTAGATCTGGCTCACAAGTACAGTATGTGTGTCTGTGAAATTTTGAACTTTTATACTTAAGAGGTCTGTGTTGTTTCTGTTTATTTTTGAGATTTCATTTAAAAATAAATATCTTACTGGTATCTATGGTAAGATCATATTCCAAGAAGGTAAGAAAGAAATGATAGGTTTTTCAGCTGGGATGAGGAAAACGAGAGACAATTATTGTGATAAGTTGCAAGTAGAGATACAACTGAGAACAAACACCAAGAAAAGACCTCCTGGGCACTCATGTAAACACTGACAGCCAGAACTCAGCATTGACAAAGTCCAGGGGACATCAGGTCAGCCCTTTTTAAACCCCTTACAGAGTCTACTAATTTTTGAGATAAGTTTTCCTTGTATTTCCCAGGCAGACTTCAAACTCAACATCTTTCTTTCTCAATCTCTGCAGGGCACAGATTATACCATACCTAGTAAATCCACTTATATCTTGAAACTGTAATCCTATAATCCATTCCCTCTAATTCATGGATCTTCCATGCAATGTATATTATGAATACATTTTTGTACTTCAAATAAAGCAATTTCATACACTATACTCACCTCAAAGGAAAGAAAAGTAGAAGAATAATTTGTCTCAGATTTCCCATAATATGTAGATATATCATTGAGTTCTTCCTTAAAGAAAAACAATTGATCTTTTGCCTTACAAATGTAAGTTTTACCTCTAATCTGCAATATAAACTTACAAAGAGACAATTCTGTTAATACAAAGGGAAGGTGGAGGAACTTCTTTGGGAACACCAGATATTTTCATGGGCACTTGCTTAAAAAAAGTTCAGGGACATGTTTTCATATGCACAAATGAACAAGAACAACAACAAAAGCTGTATATTTAGGGAGCTGGACATTTCAGTCGTTAAGAGCATTTGCTGCTCTTGAAGATCTGAGTTCAGTGTCCAATACTGACTGATGTTCACCTGCTCACAACCTTCTGCAACATTAGTTCGTGATCTTCTGCAATATGTGGGCACTGTATGCATGCACACATAATTTTTAAATTAAAATTTACATGCATATTATACACACAAACCTATACAAATGAATAAAATTTAAAAGTCTTAAACAAAAGTTGTGCCCACAGTTGAGAAGATAGTTTTAATTTGCCCAATATGCCAAAATATAAGACAAAAATGAAGATCAGCATATTAGCTACTCATGAGGTTCTTGTGTTTGTACATATATATTTACCTTATATCTAGGTTTTTATAATAAAAACTATATAAGATATATTCATGTCTCTGTATATTATGTTTATGTGTATTTTGCATGCAAACATTTCCTATATCTAAATGGCATGATATAATTTAAATAAATGTGAATAACTGAAATATTCCCAAATATCTCAGAAATATAGAATGCACAGTAAATTCATTTTAAATTTTTGTGACTATGGTACCTCTGTGATAAGATTCATGGAATAATTCAGACTAATTTAAAGATAATACATTCTATTTTATCAGTATTGAGTATCGTAAGAACATATATAGTTTAATTTCCTTGAGTTTATTGCTAAAGGTCAAATTATCAAAAAGAAAATCATAGGGAATGAATAACTTAGTTTGGTGCTGTAATAAACTACCATCAGTGCAGCTTGAACTTTTCAACTTACACTGTGGCTGGAAAGATCCCTCAGTGTTTAAAAGCAATGACTGCCTTTCTTTCTTTTATATTTTTTTAATTTTTTATTTTTTACAATTGATTAAAATAAATTTTTATTGCTATGGAAATATCAAACAATTTCCAGTCATATTTTATATGTACACACTTTGTTTTGTTCATATGTAAATATTTCTTAGGAATTTCTACTACAAAGTATATCATATAAAATTTGATGTTACAAATCTGACCAGTCTAGTATGGAAAAAGAAATATTTTTTGTTTTGTTTTTTGTTTTATTTATTTATTTATTATTTTATTAGATATTTTCTTCATTTACATTTCAAATGATATCTCGAATGTCCCCTATACCCTCCCCCCACCCTGCTTCCCACCCAGCTTCCCTGCCCACCCACTCCTACTTCTTGTCCCTGGTGTTCCCCTGTATGGGGCATATAAAGTTTGCAAGACCAAGGGGCCTCTCTTCCCAGCAATGACTGACTAGGCCATCTTCTGCTATATATGCAGCTAGAGACACGGTGTTGAGAGTTCTCTGGAGCACTCAGCTGCCTTTGCTGGGGTTCCTTTATTTTATTTTTTAATTAATTAATTAACTATCTTTACATACAGATAGCAATTTCCCCCTCTCTTCTCTCCTTCAAGTCTTTACCCTCATCTTCCCTCTACCACCTCCACACACTCGTCTCTTTTTCTTTTTAGAAAAGGGGAGGCTTCCAATAGACATGAACCATCCTTGGCATGTCAAGTTGCAGTAAGACTAGCCATCTTCTGATGAGACTAGAAGAGGCAGCCCAGTAGGAGAAAAGGGTCCCAAAAGGCAGGCAACAGAGACAAGCAGAGCCTGCCCCTGCTCCCACAGTTAATAGTCCCAGAGGAAGATAAAGCTACATAACTGTTACATATGTATAGAGGGCCTAGGTCCATCCCTTGCATACTCCCTGGTTGGAGCACAATAGCTGCTTTTCTAAAGGACCCCGATTTGACTCCAGCATTCACTTGGAAGCTTACAACTATTTGTAACTCTAATTCCAAGGAATATGACTCCCCCTTCTGGCTTTCATGGGTAATATATAAGGAAAAATTGTAATGAATTAAATTAAATACTAAATATTTATTGAATGTCTGGATTGTTTCTAAAATAAACTACTAAAATATTAATCACTAAGCTTAATTTTATTTGGTTTACCTTCTTCCTTTTACACAGTATAAAGAACCTAAATATATGTAGTGTTGTTAAAAAAATGTGAGAAAGTGAATTATGAGGAAGCATATGCCTGTAGAAGAACACGAGATTTTACATATGCACAAAATTTGCATAGTTGCTAGTCTGCAACAGAATGCTAGTGACAGACAATTCATGCTTGTCTGCTTTCTATTTTTCTCTAGAAAAGAAAGATGACTAATGGTTAAAAATCATAATCATTATTTGAAATAAAGCCACTAAGACATAAGTAATAAATATGGAGTATGCAAGAATACAAGCTCATGTGTTTTTCTTGCTGTTATTTGGTTGGGTTATTTTTATGGTGTTTCCTTTTATTTTGTTTATTTGTTTTAATCTTGTTTATTAAAACCGAGGCTAGACCCCATCCTCCTCCAAAACTGGTTATGTAGCAGATGGTAGCCTTGAACTCCTGATCTTCTTGTCTCCAAATGGCTCATAAAACAAGATGTGAAGAATGGTTGATTTCTGCTGGTTTGGTTTTTAGTGTTTGTGTTCATTTACTTATTTTGATCAAGACAAAAAAGAAAAGTATAAAAGAAAGGAGGAGGAGGGGCAGTGAGGAAAGGAGAGAGAAGGAGGAAGAGGAGGAGAAAAAGGAGGAGAGAGAGGGGGAGAGAGGGGAGGAGAAAGAGGAGGAAAAAGAGGAGGATGAAAGGAGGAGGAAGAGGGTGAGAAAGAGGAGGAAGAAGAGAAGGAAGAGGAGGAAGACAAAGAGGAGAGGAAGGGGAAGAGGAGGAAGACAAGGAAAGAGAGGGAGGGAGAGACAGAGAGAGAAAGAGAGAGAGAGAGTCATTTTACACTAAAGTAATATGTTGGTTCTTCCAATGAGAACAAATTTTGATGTTTCTGAAAAAGTTATCATAAGGGAGACCAACTTTAAATGAATTTATTTAAAGTTTGAAATGAGTTCCAAGATCAATAGTGTACCCAGGCAAAACTAGATCTTAATCTCTCTCCTTTAAGAGATTCAGAATTTATTGTATTGTTTTAAAGGGTTTTATTTACTTGTAAATAATTCACCTTTAACTAAGATCCTGACTTTTATCTGAAATTTTAAACTTGCCTTTCAGGTGGTCTTTATCAACTTTCTAATAACTTAAGAAAGCTGCCAGTCTTCCGAATAGTAAAAGAACGAAAGGTTTTTGTCTTACTTTGTTACTTGTGTGACTTTGGTACTTACAATCAATGACATTCACTATCACTTTGGTTAAATGATGACAGCTGTTTAATACCAATCTGCCATGCTACCTAACCAAGTATTCAAATATTTTAATTCTCATAGAAGCTTCCCAAAGTCAATTCTAAGTAAAATCTTTCTGACTTTAAAGTTATTTAGTAGATCCAGAGAGCCCTTAGCAAAGAATTTGTTCACTCACCTTGTAGCAGGAGAGACAATAAAAACATTAGATGATTTCATTCACTCAGCTGTATAGGAAGCTACAGTGACTAAGCAATGGTAATTAGCTTTCACGTGACTGTGTAAGGATATATGTTAATTATATATATTTCAGAAACTAGTTTAAGTTCCTAGAAATTAGACATTGTCCCTATTGTCCATACAATCCTTCTGAAGACCAGGAATCCTAGAGAGTAAATACATGTCCTACTAAAGTGCATACGAGTAGGAAATTTCAAAAAATCTTCCACTAGGTTCATGCTAAATCTTTGTCTTTTGGATAGCATTTCATACTGATTCTTTTTTTTTTTTTTTTTTGCATACAATGACAATTATTTGTGAAAATTTCTAGACCACCACTGTTAGAAATCTTTGATTTAAAACATTCCTGGTCCACAGTTCAAATCTTTGGTTTAAAAATTCCTGGTCCAGAGTTAAAGATCTAAGTGTTTGTGTTTTGCCCTTACAGAGGACCCCAATTTTCCTCCCAGCAGCTCATAGATGCTCATTATTCCCGATCCAGGGAAGACTGATGCCCTCTCTTGGTCTTCATGGTACTTGCACTGATGTACACATACACACATGTAAGTAATTTAAAATAAAATAAACCCTTAAAAGTTCTATCTTGTTCGTAGCAATGTGAAAATTAGTATAATCTCCAGTAAAACAAAGCAATCAAAACAAAAACGTTACTTGTCCTTCAATGTTTGGTTCATAAACTTAAGGAACCAATGAAATTTTTCCTCTGGAGGTATTTATATCTTTCAGCTATTTTATAATTTATATCTTTGTAAACAGAAATGAAACATTTATCATTTCTTACTACCTGTTTCTTATACATTTCGGGAAGTATTATTTTTATAGCAATATAATATTTTGGGGGAAATTCAGCAAGATTGTGCTTTCCATGTCAAAGACAAAATAAGAAACGTTGGTTATCTTAATATTTAATAATTGAATTCAAGAATCAGATACTGACAAGCCTGTTTATGGAACTGAGATTGATTTGACTACCCCAGTACCTATTAGTTATCCTAGAATATTAACCTGTTAACTGATCTACACATTTGTCATCCTTATGTCTAACATGTAGCAAGAACAGTAGGGCTGCCTCTGTGTAAATGCTGGGGTCCATGCAGCTGCAGAAGCATCTCCTGTAGGAGAATCTAACTGAGGACTGCCTGAGAGACCAGCGTTCCTGCAGGAGAATCTAATTGAGGACTGCCTGTGAGGACAAGGATTGCTGGTGCAAACAATGCCAGCCAATTGGGAACTGGTGTTTAGAGCAGATGCTTTCATTGGATCAATGGGGGAATGTGTAGAGGGTATTAAAGGAGCTTGCAGAGGTGCTGAGATGAGCTTGCTGAAGCCCTTCTCACCTGCTCCCAAAGTCTGTGTTGTTGATTCTGTGCCAACTCACCCCTAACCCCCAAAGGGCAGGTAGAGTTTGCTGGAGAGCTGACCAGGGTGCAGGCAACACTAACTCACAAACTTGTCCACAAATGTTAGAATGTACTTCAGACTTTGAGGAGATAGAAATGCCCAATTTCCTAGGTTTCTAGCTTGTCCCACAGATGCCAACCAGCACCCTCCCTGCATTCTAGTAGTCTCTCCCACTTCTTCTTCTCTTCAGGAATCTCTGAAGTTGAACCTAGCAAAGACTTAGCAATAGGGGGATGTGGAGCCTGAAACCTGTAAATTTCCAGTGGAGGAAATGGGACACAAATCCAGCCACAAAATCTTTGACCCATAATTTGTTCTGCCTATAATACATGCAAGGGTAAAAGCCTGGAGCAGAAATTGAGACAATGGCTAACCAATAACTGGCTCAGCTTGAGACCCATGGCATAAGAGGGAGCCCACCCTGACCCTGCTAACGCTATTCTGCTATATTTGTAGACAGGAGCCTGAAATAACTGTCATCTGAGAGGTTTCACCCAGCATCCGTGGAAACACAGCTAGAGACCCACAGCCAATGAACTAGGGGAGTCCTATGGAGGATGGGGTGGAAGGATTGAAAAACCGGAGGGGTCAAAGATACCACAAGAAAACCTACAGAATCAAGTAAGCTGGCCTATATGGGCTAACAAAGATGGAACTGGCAACCAGAGAGCATGCATTAGACAGACCTAGGCCCTCTGCACCTATGTAACAGTTACGTAGCTGGATCTTCATGTGGGGCTTTCAACAGTGGGAGTAGAGGCTATTCTGACTACACTGCTAGCCACTGCATCTCTTTCCCTTAATTGGCCTCCCTCATCTAGCCTCAGTAGGAGAAGAGTCCTAGTCTTACTGCAACTTGATATGTCAAGGCTAGTTGATGTTCATGGGAGACCTACCTATTAACAGGAAAAAGAGAAAAAACATCCATAAGTAGGGATGGGAGTGAGAGGGAGGGGAGGGGAGGGGAGGACAGAGGTGAAGCTGATTTTAGAATGTGAAGACATAAAATATATAACATAATTAATAAAAAGAAAGAAAGAAAAGAAAGAAAATTGTTCACTCCTACTGGTGGTGCATGAAAAAAAAAAAAAACAAAAACCAAAAAACAAAACAAAACAAAACAAAAAATACCCTCTAATTTCAAGTTCCTGGGTTGACTTCATAGCCTTGAAAATCTCTTACAAGTTAAGAATGAGGTTTCTTATGAAAACATCCAGTGAAATCTTTTGGAATTCCACTGAGTCTTCTTAGTGTTGCTTATATGTGCAGAGGTATAGGGCCATCATCTCCCAGAGCGGGAGCACTCAAAGAGGAAAATGGCTCTCCTTCCCATCCCATAAAGAAAAGACTACACGAAATGGAGAGCCAAATCGATGGGAGGCCTGGATGGAATTTGTATTGAGGGAGTAGGGGGGAAGGTTTGATTAAAAAAAAAAAAGATTATATGCTTGTGTGGAAATCTCAAACAATAAATACAAGTTCTAGTAAAGAAGCAAACTAAAGAACGAGGCTGTGATTAATTATTCTTCTTACTACACATGTGTAAAATAATAATAATAATAATAAAAAAGTGAGGTCCAAATGAGATAAGGGTAGATTCACCTTACAGAAAAAAATATTTATATTTTATTTATTTTTTAATAGAAATGGGATGACTTCAGGGAGAAAATTATTCTCCTCAGGATATATCTAGTATGCCCTGTGGGTTGCTTGATATAAGCCACCCGTATCAATTGTATAGGAGCCTGTTCAGTTCTTCCATATACCCCGAGCCCTGTGAAAACCTGGGAATATTTTACATGATTACTCCACCAATCTAACTAGGTACCATTGGGAGGTAAAACCTAGCTGCTCAGATCCACAATGAAAATGTCCAACCACATACAGTATGTCTGCGATCTCAGACTGAGACACTGAGAGAAGAAGATTCTAAATATGCCGACATCTTGGGTGACCCCGTGAGAACCTGATAAAAATGGGCAAGGGAAAAAGAAAGGAAATAAAGATGAACGAAGATAATGACAATACAAAATATGATGGGATAAAATTGTAAACTGCAGCTTGGCACTGACACATGTGCTGTGAGAAATATCTGCCAGGGACCCTTGACTAGAGCATTTAAACTTAAAGCTAGATGGATGCTGCCCAGATTCTACTGTTCTCACATCCACATCTGAGCATCCTTCAAGCTCAACGCCTGCAGACCTTTATGACTGCACTGAGGACTCAAAAGCAAAGTTAACAGCTTGCTCTAACCCTTTTCTTGTGACTTCCTTTTGTCGCCATGGCATTGCTTCTTAATTGCATCATTCCTCTAGCTGTGTATAGTCCTACCTGCAGAAAACACACACTCCCTCCCACCCTGCCTTCTATCAATCCTATACCTAACTCTATAAGTGGATTGACCTATTCCCAGATGGAGACTGGTCTATGGGTCTATATGCCATTTCAAATTCCCACTGGGAAATCTGGAGATCATTTCAAATGTAGGCTGTCAGATTCTAGAAAGTACTAACCCAATATCTAGTGTCTCAATATAAAACAAATATGAGACTTTTATAAACTGCAGATGCAGAGATAACTCTGGAATATTTACCAGAAAAGATCAGAATACATGTCTGTTATAATCATTCTCCCTATACCCAGTAGACTGAATCATCTTTATCTACAAAGTTAAAGGGCCCTTTAATGAACAGGTCTTTTTTGGATTCCCCCAGTTCATCACTCTTGCCTCATGCTGCTTCCTAGCACGTTTTCATGACTTTGCTTTCTCCTTCAAAGCTTGTGTTAGGTTTAGCTATTTTCTTCAGGTCTTCAGAACATTCACTTATCTCAAAACATAAATGAAAGTATTTAAATGCTTTGCTTGTTAATATGTGATTATGATGAAGTGTCCTGTGGTGTGTGTGTGTGTGTTTGCACATGCACCACAAACACACCAAGACATCTCAGGACACTTTGTGGAGTTTGTTCTCTCCATCCATCTTAATGTGGATTCTGGGGATCAAACTTGTGCAGCAAGGCTTGTTTCTCAAGCTCCTTTAACCCCTGAGCTTTCACAAAGGCTAATCTAGTTTTTGATGAAGTCTTCAGCTGAGAGCCTCAAACAGTACAAAGAAAACAATTTTCTTGTCTCCTGTAAAACTATTGAAATTGTAGTGCTTCAAATTTTATCAAAATTCTCCAGAGGAAGAAAGGATTCACTCATCAAATCAATAAACATTTCCTTTGAGCTATTAGAGTCCTACATGTTCCCTCAGTGGGTAGTGTGAAATATCTTGGCTTTTTCTTTATATTCGAAATCAAAACTTCCCAAGTGACTGCTGTAAAATATTAATCTTAAAGTACATTCATTTGGGTCCTTTTTTCTGTTTCATAAAACAAATGACTGAATATGTACTTTTATGGATATTTCCTGTTCTCATTTGCCGAAGAAAATTTCTAAGACTCTATGCAGTAAAAATAACTCCTTAACGATTTTGCCACATGGCTTCACTGTAGGATTCTGCCCTGGCCTGTACCTTTACATTTTGAAGCAGTAGTTATTCATACATTTGAATCTGACAAAACTGTGCCCAAGAAATACAGTCCTTTGTTTTCATTTGTTCATGTCTCTCATCTGTTTTTTCACCACTTTAATACTGTGCCCTGAGACCTTGAATATTGGTCATTGATGCGTTGCTAGTAAATATCCCCTAGTGCTAAATATGGTGAAGTTTTTTTTTCTTTTTTTTAATTGTATATTTTCTTTATTTACATTTTAAATGTTATCTCATTTCCTGGTTCCCCAACCCCTGGAGCTCCCTTATATCATCCCCCCCTCCTCCTCCTGCTATGAGGGTGTTCCCCCATCCACCTACCCAATTCAGCCTCCCTACCTCGAATTCCCCTAGATTGAGCCATCGAGACTGCACAGGACCAAGGGCCTCTCTCACTTATACCCAACAAGGCCATCTGCTACCTATGCAGCTGGACCCATGGATCCCTCCATGTGTACTCCTTGGTTGGTGGTTTAGTCCTTGGCAGCTCTGCGGGAGGTGTCTGATTAGTTGATATTGTTGTTCTTCCTATGGGGTTGCAAACCCCTTCAGCTCCTTCCATCCTTTCTCTAACTCCTCCAATGGGGACCCCATGGTCAGTCCAATGGTTGGCCCCCTCTATATTTATCAGGCTCTTGCAGAGTCTCTCAGGTGACAGCTATATCAGGATCCTGTCAGCATGCAATTCTTTTTTGTTTTTTATTCTTACTTAGTATTTTTTTTAACTAGGTATTTTTTTCATTTACATTTCAAATGCTATCCTGAAAGTCCCCTATACCCTCTCCCTGCCCTGCTCCCCAACCCACCCACTCCCACTCCTGGCCCTGGCATTCCCCTGTACTGGGGCATATAATCTTTGCAAGACCAAGGACCTCTCCTGCCAATGATGGCCAACTAGGCCATCTTCTGCTTGGCATTGAAGATAGTGTCTGGGTTTGGTGAATGTACATGGGATGGATCCCAGGTGGGGCAGTCTCTGGATGACATTTTCTTCAGTCTCTGTTCCACACCTTTTCTCCTTATTTGCTGCCATGAGTATTTTGTTCCCCCTTCTAAGAAGGACTGAAGCACCCACACATTTGTCTTCCTTCTTCTTGAGTTTCTTTTGGTCTGTGAATTTTCTCTTGGGTATTTTGAGCTTTTGTGGTAATATCCATTTATCAATGAGTACATACCATGTGAGTTCTTTTGTGATTGGGTTACCTCACTCAGCATAATATATTCTAGTTCCATCTATTTGCCTAAGAATTTCATAAAGTCATTCATTTAATAGCTGAGTGTAAATGTACCACATTTTCTATATTCATTCCTCTGTTGAAGGACATTTGAGATCTTACCAGCTTCTGGCTATTATAAATGAGGCTGCTATGAACATAGTGGAGCATGTGTCCTTGTTATATGTTGGAGCATCTTTTGGCATTATGCCCAGGAGTGGTATAGCTGGGTCCTCATGTGATACTATGTTCAATTTTCTGAGAGACCGTCAGACTGATTTCCAGACTGGTTTTAACAGCTTGCAATCCCACCAACAATGGAGGAGTATTCCTCTTTCTCCACATCCTCACCACCATCTGCTGTCACCTGAGCTTCTGATCTCAGCCATTTTGACTGGTGTGAGGTGGAATCTCAGGGTTGTTTTGATTTGCATTTCCCAGATGACTAGGGATGTTGAACATTTCTTTTTTCTTTCTTTCTTTTTTAAATTATTTATTTATTTACACTCCATATTTTATTCCCCACAACCCTGTTCACCCTCTGACTGTTCCACATCCCATACCTCCCTCCCACCCTCCTATCTCCATGAGGATGTCCCCAGCCCCAGCCCACCTGGCCTCTAAACACCCTGGGGGCTCCAATCTCTTGAGAGTTAGGTGCATCATCTCTGAATGAACAGAGACCTGGCAATCCTCTACTGTATGTGTATTGGGGGCCTCATATCACTTGGTTTATGCTGTCTGTTCTGTAGTCCAGTGTTTGAGAGATATTGGGGGTCCAGATTAATTGAGACTGCTGATCCTCCTACAGGATTGCCCTTCTCCTCAGGTTCTTTCAGCTTTCCCTAATTCAACAATAGGGGTCAGATGCTTCTGTCCATTGGTTGGGTGGAAATATCTATATCTGAATCTTTCAGCTAGATCTTTCTTGGCCATTCAATATTCCTGAGTTGAGAATTCTTTGTTTAGTACTGCACCCTATTTTTTTGTAAGAGATGTGGTTCAGCAGAGTCTGCCTATAGGGTTCTTAACAGTATTTCTATAATATTTTTGCTTGTTCATAATTTTGAAGATGATAAGAGTTCTATGTTTCTACAATGAGAAGAAATTCACAATTATCTGTATGGATGTTTTCCTACTAGACTTTCAAGAAATACATTAAAGTCGATGAACAGCTTTTCTACTATTTGTGTACACTTTTATATTTAAATTCTTTTTTATTAGATATTTTCTTTATTTACAATTCAAATGTAATTCCCTTTCCTGGTCCCCCCCCCAAAAAAAAAATACCATATTTAACACCCCCCCCCCTGTTCCTTCTCACCCACCCAGTCACCCACTCTGTTTCCCAGCCTTGGCATTCCCCTACACTGGGGCATCAAACCTTCACAGGCCTTTCCTCCCATTGATGTCCAACAAGGTCATCCTCTGCTACATATGTGGCTGGAGCCATGAGTCCCTCCATGTGTATTCTTTAGTTGGTAGTTTAGTCCCTGGGAACTTTGGAGGTACTGGTTGGTTCATATTGTTGTTCCAGCTATGGGGCTGCAAGACCCTTCAACTCATTGGGTCCCTTTTCTACCTCCCCCATTGGGGACACTGTGCTTAGTCCAATGGTTGGTTATGAGCATCCACCTTTGTATTTGTCAGGCATTGGCAGAACCTCTCAGGAGACAGCTATATTGGGATCCAGTCAGCAAGTACTTGTTAACATCCACAATAGTGTCTGGGTTTGGTAACTGTATATGGGAGGGATCCCCAGGTGGGGCAGTCTCTGGATGGCCTTTCCTTCAGTCTTTGCTCCAGATTTTGTCTCTGTATCTCCTCCCATGGGTATTTTGGTCCTTCTTCTAAGAAGGACCAAAATACCCACACTTTGGTCTTTACTCTACTTGAGCTTCATATGGTCTGTGATTAGTTTCTTGGGTATATGGAACTTTTGGGCTAATATCCACACTTTGGTCTTCCCTCTTATTGAGCTTCATGTGGTCTGTGAATTATATATTGGGTATATGGAGCTTATGGGATAATATCCATTGATCAGCAAGTGCAAACCATGTGTGTTCTTTTGTGATTTGGGTACCTCACTCTGGATGATATTTTCTAGTTTCATCCATTTGCCTAAGAATTTCATGATGTCATTGTTTTAAATAGCTGAGTAGTACTCCATTGTGTAAATGTATCACATTTTCTGTATCCATTGCTCTGTTGAAGGACCATTGGGTTCTTTCCAGCTTCTGGCTATTATAAATAAGGCTGCTATGAACATAGTGGAACGTGTGTCCTGGTTATATGTTGGGGCATCTTTTGGGAATATGTCTAGGAGTGGTATAGCTGGATCCTCAGGTAATACTTTGTCCAATTTTCTGAGGAACCGCCAGACTGATTTCCAGACTGGTTGTACCAGTTTGCAATCCCACCAACAATGGAGGAGTCTTCCTCTTTCTCTACATCCTAGCCAGCATCTGCTGTCACCTGAGTTTCTGATCTTAGCCATGCTGACTGGGGTGAGGTGGAATCTCAGAGCTGTTTTGATTTGCATTTCCCTGATGATTAAGGATATTGAACATTTCTTTAGGTACTTCTCAGCCATTAGGTATTCCTCAGTGGAAAAGTTTTTGGTTAGCTCTATATCCCATTTTTAATAGAGTTATTTGGTTCTCTGGTGTCTAACGTTTGTGTTCTTTGTATATATTGGATACAGAGCCTCTCAGGAGACAGTTATATCAGGCTCCTGTCAGAGAACTCCTAAACCTGGTAAAGAACTTGAGAGAAGTAACTGGATATAAAATTAACTCAAACAAATCAGTGGCCTTTCTCTACACAAAGGATAAACAGGCTGAGAAAGAAGTGCATGCTCGCCGTCATCTATTGGATGGAACACAGGGTACCCAACGAAGGAGCTAGGGAATGTACCCAAGGAGCCGCAACTCTATAGAAGGAACAACAATATGATCTAACCTGTACCCCCAGAGCTCATCTCTCTAGCTGAATATGTAGTAGAGGATGGCCAAGTCAGCCATCAATGGGAGGAGAGGCCCTTGGTCTTGCAAAGATTATAGCCCCAGTATAGGGGAATGCCAGTTCCAGAAAGTGGGAGTGCATGGGTTGGGGAGCAAGGGAAGGGAGAAGGGTACAGGGGAATTTTGGAAGAGAAACTAGGAAAGGGGATAGCATTTGAAATGTAAATGAAGAAACTAATAAAAAAAAGAGGAAAAAAAGAAATTTAAGGAAGCAACTCCCTTCATAATAGTCACAAATAATATAAAATAACCTTGGCGTGACTCTAAGGAAGTGAAAGATCTATATGATAGGAACTTCAAGTCTCTGAAGAATTAAATTGAAGAAGATCTCAGAAGATGGAAAGATCTCCCATGCTTATGGATTGGCAGGATTAATANNGTCAAAATGGCTATCTTGCCAAAAGCAATCTACAGTTTCAATGTAATTCCCCATCAAAATTCCAACTCAATTCTTCACAGAGTTAGAAAGGGCAATTTGCAAAGTCATCTGGAATAACAACAAACCTAGGATAGTAAAAACTATTCTCAACAATGAAAGAGCCTCTGGTGGAATTACCATGCCTGACCTCAAGCTGTACTACAGAGCAATTGTGAGAAAAACAGCAAGGTAATGGTACAATGACAGACAGGTAGAACAATGGAATAGAATTGAAGACACAGAAATGAACCCACAAACCTATGGTCATTTGATCTTCATTTATCCTTCAAGTAGAGGAGGGCCACTAATTTTTTGGGTTAATTTTATATCCAGCGACTTTGCTGAAGTTGTTTATCAGCTGTAGGAGTTCCAAGGATGGATATTTATTTTGTTCCCTTAATTATACTATTATATCAGCTGCAAATAGTGATATTTTGACTTCTTCCTTTGCAATTTGTATCCTTTTAATCTCCTTTTGTTGTCTAATTGTCCTAACTAGAATTTCAAGTACTATATTGAATAGATAGGGAGAGAGTAGGCTTGTCTAGTTCCTGATTTTAGTAGGTTTGCTGCAAGTTTCTCTCCATTTAGTTTGATGTTAGCTCCTGTTTGGGTTTTTAAGATTTTTACTATGTTTTGGTATGAGCCTTGAATTTCTGATCTTTCCAAGACTTTTTAACAAGGAGTGATGTTGAATTTTGTCAAATGATTTTTCAGTATCCAATGAAATGAACATGTGTTTTTTTTCCTTTTAGTTTGTTTATATAGTAGATTATGTTGATGGATTTCCTTATACTGAACCATCCCTGCATCACTGGGATGAAGCCTACTTGACCATGGTGAGTTATCCTTTTCATGTGTTCTTGGATTTGGCTTGCAAGAATTTTTTTTAATGAGTATTTTTGCATCGATGTTCATAAGGGAAATTGGTCTGAAGTTCTTTGTTGTTTTCTTGTGTGGTTTAGATATCACAGTAATTGTGACTTCATAGAACAATTGGGTGGTGTTCCTTGTGTTTCTATTTTATGGAATAGATTAAGGAGTATTGGTATAATGTCTTTGAAGATCTGATAGAATTCTGCACTAAAACTATTTGGTCCTGGGCTTTTATTTTTTGGGGGGGGGTGGGAGGCTTTTAATGGCTGTTTCAATTTCTTTAGGGGTTATGGGAGTGTTTAGATTGTTTATTTTATTCTGATTGACTTTGGTACCTGATATCTGTCTACAAAATTGTACATTTCCTCCAAATTTTCCAGTTTTGTTGAGTATGAGCTTTTGTAGTAGGGTCTGATGATTTTTTTTTAACTCCCTCAGTTAATGTTGTTATTTCTTTCTTTTCGTTTCTGGTTTTATTAATTTGGATACTGCCTTTGTGCCTTCTGTTGAGTCTGGCTAAAGGTTTAACTATCTTGTTTATTTCCTCAAAGAACCAGCTCCTGGTTTTGTTGATTCTTTTTTTACTTCTTTTTGTTTCTACTTGGGTGATTTCAGCTCTTAATTTCATTAGTTTTGATCTAAAGCTTTCAGGTGTCAAGGTGATAGTGTATGCTCTCTTCAGTTTCATTTTGGAGACACTTAGAGCTATGCCTTTTCCTCTCAGCACTGTTGTAATTGTGCACCATACGTTTTAGTATGATGTGCCTTCATTATCATTAAATTCTAAAATGTCTTTAATTTTTTTATATTTTTCCCTGACCAAGTTATCATTGAATAGGGTGTTTTTCAGCTTCCATGTGCATGAGGCCTTTCTATTATTTTGTGGTTATTATATTCTGTGATGATCTGATAGAATGCATGGGATTATTTCAATCTTCTTGAGTCCATTGAGGCCTGTTTTGTGACCAATTATATGGTCAATTTTGGGGAAGGTACCAGGAGGTGCTGAGAAGAAGGCATATTCTTTTGCTCTATGATGAAATGTTCTATAAATATCTGTCAAATCCATTCAGTTCATAACTTCTGTTAGTTTCACTGTGCCTTAGTTTAGTTTCTGTTTCCATCATATGTCCATTGATGAGAGTGGGGTATTGTAGTCTCCCACAATTATTGTCTGAGGTGCAATGTGTGCTTTGAGCTTTAGTAAAGCTTCTTTTATGAATGTGTGTGCCCTTGCATTTGTAGCATAGATGTTCAGAATTGAGAGTTCATCTTCATAGATTTTTCCTTTGATGAGTATGAAGTGTTCTTCCTTATCTCTTTTGATAACTTTTGATTGAAAATAGATTTTATTCAATATTAGAATGGCTACTCCACCTAGTTTCTTGGGACCATTTGCTTGAATTCTTTTTTTTTTTTGGCAGCCTTTTACTCTAAGGTAGTATCTGCCTTTGTCACTGAGATGCATTTCCTGTATACAACAAAATTCTGGGTCCTGTTTGCTTATCCAGTCTTTTAGTCTATGTCTTTTTATTGAGGAATTGAGTGTACTGGTGTTAAGAGATATTAAGGAAAAGTGATTGTTGCTTCCTGTTATTTTTGTTGCAGGAGGTGTAATTATGTTTCTGTGGCTATCTTCCTTTGGGTTTGTTGAAAGAAGATTACTTTCTTGCTTTTTCTAGGGTGTAGTTTTCCTCCTTGTGTTGGAGTTTTCCATCTATTATCAGTGTAGGTATGGATTTATGGAAAGATATTTGTAAACTTCATTTTGTCATGGAATATATTGGTTTCTCAATCTATGCTAATTAAGAGTTTTCCTAGGTATAGTAACCTTGGTTAGCATTTGTGTTCTCTTAGGCTCTGTCTGACTTCTGCCCAGGATCCTCTGGCTTTTATAGTCTCTGGTGAGAAGTCTGGTGAAATTGTGATAGGTCTGCCTTTATATGTTACTTGACCTTTTTCTCTTACTGCTTTTAATATTCTTCCTTAGTTTTTGAATTTTGTATTTTGATTATTATGTGATATGAGAAAGTTCTTTTCTGGTCCAGTCTATTTGGAGTTCAGTAGGCTTCTTGTATATACATGGGCATCTCTTTAGGTTAGGGAAGTTTTCTTCTAAAATTTGCTGAAGATATTTGCTGGCCCTTTAAGTTGGGAATCTTTGCTCTCTTCTATACCTATTATCATTACGTTTCATCTTCTCATTGTATCCTTGTTGTCCTGGATGTTTTGTGTTAGGAGATTTTTGTTTTTTGCATTTTCTTTGACTGTTGTGTCAGTGTTTTCTATGATATCTTCTGCACCTAAGATTCTCTCTTCTGTCTCTTGTATTCTGTTGGTGACACTTTCATCTATGGTTCCTGATCTCTTTTCTAGGTTTTCTATCTCCAGAGTTGTCTACCTTTGTGATTTCTTTATTTTTTCTTTTTCCATTTTTAGATCCTGGATGGTTTTGCTCAATTCCTTTTCCTCTTTAGTTGTATTTTCTGTATTTCTTTAAGGGATTTTTGAGTTTCCCTTTTAAGGGCTTCTACCTGTTTACCTGTGTTCTTCTGTAATTTTTAAAAAGGGGAATATTTATGTCATTCTTAAAGTCCTCTATCATCATCATGAGAAGTGATTTTTCATGATGAATCTTGTTTTTCTAGTGTAATGGTGTATTCAGGACTTGCTATGTTAGGAGAACTGGGTTCTGATGATGCCAAGTAATCTTGCTTTCTGTTGCTTATGTTCTTATGCTTGTCTCTAGACATTTGATTATCTGTACAGGTACCTGCGCTTGCTGTGTCTGATTAGAGTCTGTCCCTCTTGTGATCCTCATTGTTGTCAGAACTCCTTGGAGTCTATCTGTCTCTGTGATCCTGTGATTCTGGGATCCTGTGATCTTGAGGTACTTGAGAGCTCCTGGTAGTCAAGCTGCCTCTGGGATCCTGAAATCCTGGTGTGACCAAGCTCTTGAGACCCTGTGATTCTGACTTTTTTTTAGAGCACCTGAGAGTTGAGTGTTTTCTGGGTGTTGTGGCACTGGTTACTTGCAGACTTAGCACCAAAGGTCTGTTCCAAATGTTGTGCCTTTAATTCTTCATCCTAATTACATCTCTATAATATATATGAATTTATAAAAAATATATTTGTGTGTGTGTGTGTGTGTGTGTGTGTGTGTGTGTGTGTGTGATGTGTGTATGGATTCATGCAGAGATAATTATAGGTTGTCACCTCATCTGGAATGGTTGCCAAGGAAACAAACTCATGACCTCTGCAAGAGGTCTATATGCTCTTACCAACTAAGCCTATCATTTTATGCCTAGAGTTAAATATTGAAAGCAGCAAATAAAGTTAGAGTGAATGTAATGTTGGCCAAATCCTGGTCTGAAATGGTGGGACCAGAAGTAAAATTCTGCTTGTTGTTAGTACTGACTAAGAGGTTAGAAGCCAGAGACATGACATGTGTAGAACAACTTTAGAAGCCCTGGGCTGCTTCCTGCACTGATTACCAGACTATCTTAGAGACACATTTACAAAGAGAATTTTTATGAGGCCCTGGAAGATTTAGAATTATCTTCTTAAGTAGGATTAAAGAACCTAACAAAAGAAATATGCAAGTTTCAAACACTCATAGATCAACAAGCAATGATAAAGTTGTCCAACATTTTCAATTTAGATTATGTAGTAAAAGTTTGAAAGGAAAGTTGACATGAATATATATATAAGAAAAAGGGTAAGTTCTAGTAGTTGAATTCACATACTTTTATTTATTTCTTAATGAAATTTAATATGTAGAAGTATAGTTGAGTGTTTGTTATGTGCTCTTTAGGTCCTTATTGTACTCAGGAAGGAGTCCTTCTTAATCTTTGACTTGCTAATAAATAACTGATCATTTGGTCTAGAAACTCCAGAAGCACTTTGAGTATGCTAAGGCAAAAGACAATGGGAGAAGAACATGTGTATGTGTGACAGGTAATATCATAGAAAAATGTTTAAATATAGTTCAATGTTTATTTCAGTTTTATTTTTCTTGGCCTGCATCTAACCAGCCTTTCAAATTAACTCAGAAACTCAATTTCTATCACAAAACCTGGACTTTATATTCATCGCCTAAGGACGGCCCAAGGGTTCAGATCCAGTATTTTTAATTTTCTCCAAGTACTAAACTAGCTGTTTGTTCAACAAGAATTTGTTCTTCTTACTAAATCTGTTTTGTTATATATATATATATATATATATATATATATATATATATATATTTTTTTTTTTTTACAAGTATACATTTTATTACTCCTTTCATTATTTATAAAATCTAATAGATTACGAACCTGTAAAAGAAAGAGTTTCTATGAAAACTGTGTATAGTTTCAAAATACTAATAAAGGAAAGTGGGGGGGAAGCCTTTTAACTACATAGATAAAAAAGATTAAAGATATGGAAAGAAAATTCAAAAATCTATGAAGATTATAATCTTTAATTGCTTCAAAACCTGTTACTTCTCACTTCACTTAAAGAAAAACATTAAATTAAAAGACAAATAATAAATTGTTGAAAAGGAGTAAGCTGAGCAATGAAAATATAGAACATAGTGCAATGAGAAATGGGGCACTAGGAATTGGAATGGTGTTGCGTCCTGTGTTCAAGAAGATAATCATATTAAATAAAAACCTGATATTAAATGAATAAAGAGAGTGGTAGCCTCAGTTCAAGTTCTGTCTAGCTAAATCTCCAACTTGTCAAAAGGAATTAAAGAAAAGCTTAGAGCTGGGTGTGAGGTGACACATGCTTTGTATCCCAGCACTTTGGAGGAAGAGGCAGGTGAATCTCTGAATTTTAGGCCAGCCTGGTCTACAAAGTGAATTCTGGGACACACCCAAGGTTCAAAAATAGAAAACTGTTGAAAATGGAATTGAGTGTGGGAGTCATGTTCCACCCCCAGAACACAGCAGAACTTTGCAGATTTGGTCACATTTTTATGGTTTTAGAGTCCAATATAGAAGAAAGAGTTTATGGGTTCTTCCTCCTCAACTAAGGAAATCAGCTAATAAGAGGCATATACAGGAAGTGTCTCTGCATAGAGGCCTAGATAGGCTATGTCATGAGCCAGTGATAATGAATCCTGGATTTCCTTAGATATGCTAAGATATTAGAAATGTCAGAGTTATGGGACACTTCCTGAAGACTGCTAACAGAGAGTGGAATGAGTCCACAAGAAAGAAGTGTGTTGCAGTCAACAAAACTGAAAGCAGTTAGAGATCTAAAGAGTGCTTTGACATAAGACATGAAGAAGAAGAGTGTGGAGTTTGCCCAGCTGGTTTTCTATGCTCCTTTTACCCAATTTTGAAATGATGATATATATATATATGATGTGATATGCTTTTCAATTTTAATTTCATGGGGATTACATTTAAGAGATTGTAATGAGTCTCAGAAGAGGCTGAAGTTTGTGTTTTAAACAGTACAGATACTGTGATACACTATGGGGACTTTTGAAGTTAGAATACATGCATATTGCATTATGACATGGCTACAAGCCTATGGGGGCCAGGGAGTAGAGTGTGGATGTTTGAATGAAAATGGTCCTCATAGGCTTACAGGGATGCAGACACTCTTTGACATGTGGTCTTGTTGGACTGGGCATGGCCTTGTTGGTGAAAGTGTGTCAGTGGGAGTGCAGTTTGAGATTTCAGAAGCTCAAGCCAGGCCCAATGTCATTCTCTCTTCCTGCTGTCTGAGGATCCCGATGTAGAACTCTCAGCTCTTTCAACACCATGTCTCCCTGCATGCTGCCATGCATTCCTCCATGATTATGATAAAGTAACCCTGAGAACTGTAAGCCAGCTTCAGTTAAATGCTTTCCTTCATAAGAGGTGGCATGCTCATTGTGTCTCTTTGAAGAAACAAAACCCTAACTAAGCCAGACACTTTACTACCATCCCAGTTTTGTATTTCTTCCTTCTTTCACTGTCTTTCTAGTAAATAACAAAACAACCAACAACATCACCAAAAATAACAACAAATAAATACCAAAACAAAACAAAAAGTACCCAAGAAACTTGGAATCCATTTTGTGTTGGCCACATACAGAAAATGATCACAAGTTATTAAGATGTGGTGGGTTCCAAAACTTTACAAACACTTATAACTGAACGTAGGGTTGTGAAAAGTTTGGCAACAATGGAAGGTTTCTGACAGTGCAACAGTCAACCAATTCAAAATCAAGCACATAGTGAACCTCAGGCATTTCTGATATTGTTTACCCAAGCTGGATCCTGGAACCTTCCTGCTGCTTTGACTCTGAACACATGACATGTGCACTTTGCACTGTGTATCCTGTTATAGTGCACAATGCCAAAGAACTCCACCTAAATCCATGGCTTAGAGTTGAGGCTGTTTTATATAATATGTCACATGACAATTGGTTAAAAGAGTTACCAGTGTAAAAGTTTAAGAATCCCAGCTTTAGAGAAAGACCATATTGTAGTCTTAAGTAAATTTCCTCCCTGGAACTAATTCTGTAAGTAAGTCACATTTCACTAAATTTCCTAGCTCACCATGACCTTCTAGGAAGTTCCTAAAATAGTGTAGAAATACATGTTGAAATGACATTGTTTTCATAATTATTATACTTAACAATTCCCTAGTTACTTAGAAAATGTGGATTCAGATTCTCTGCATTACTGATTTACCCATGAGCTTATGTAAAGTAATATTCTCTCAAACCTTGCATTGTAGTGAGAACATAGAGCAAAAGCACATTATAAATACAACCTAGGTTCTCTGTTTTCTATGACTTACTAGAAATTATCATAATTTAAAAAAAATGACATCAGACCGCAAAGCATAGAAAACCTTTTCATTGAAGTGAACATGGAAGGTATTTCTAAGCAAAAGACAAGTCAAGTGATACTTGAAAGATGATTGGAAAGGAAATAGAAGGAAAGAGAGGAGAGGAAAGGAGAACAGAGGAGAGGAGAAAAGGGATAAGGGCTGGGGAGGGGAGGAGAGTGGGAGTGAGGGAAGGGGAGTAGAACAGAAAAGCTTGGGCAATAAGAGGGAGAGAGTGAGAGATACAGAGATAGAGACAGAAAGATATACAGAAAGGAAGGAGACATTATTGGTGGAAACTATGTGTTCAAAAAGGATTTAGAGCCTTGAATTAACCAAGATCAGTGCAGACTCAAGCTGAGAACAGTCAGCCGAAGAAAACACACTGAGATCTTCTTTTCTTTCTTCAGAGACTTGAAGTTCTTATCATACAGATCTTTCACTTCCTTAGTTAGAGTCACACCAAGGTATTTTATATTATCTGTGACTATAGTGAAGGGTGTTGTTTCCCTAATTTCTTTCTAAGCCTATTTATCCTTTGTGTAGAGGAAGGCCACTGATTTGTTTGAGATAATTTTTTATCCAGCTACTGCACTGAAGCTGATTACGAGGTTTAGGAGTTCTCTGGTGATATTTTTGGGTCACTTATATATACTATCATATCATCTGCAAATAGTGATATTTTGACATCTTCCTTTCCAATTTGTATCCCCCTGATCTCCTTTTCTTTTCTAACTGTTCTGGATAGGACTTCAAGTACTATATTGAATAGATAGGGAGTAGTGGGCAGCCTTGTCTAGTGGATTGGCAGGATTAATATAGCAAAAATGGCTATCTTGCTGAAAGCAATCAACAGATTCAATGCAATCCCCATGAAAATTCCAACTCAATTCTTCACTGAGTTAGAAAGGGCAATTTGCAAATTCATCTGGAATAACAAAAATCCTAGGATAGCAAAAACTATTCTCAACAATAAAAGAACCTCTGGTGGAATTGCCGTGACTGACCTCAAATTGTACTGCAGAGCAATTGTGATAAAAACTGCACAGTACTGGTACAATGACAGGTAGATCAATGCAATAGAATTGAAGACACAGAAATGGACCCACACATCTATGGTAAATTGATGTTTTACAAGGAAGCTAAAACCATCCAGTGGAAAAAAGACAGTATTCCCAAGAAATGGTGCTGGCACAACTGGCAGTTATCATGTAGGATAATGTGAATTGATCTACTCTTATCACCTTGTACAAAGCTCAAGTCTAAGTGGACCAAGGAACTCCACATAAAACCAGAGACACTGAAATGTATAGAGGAAAAAGTGGGGAAAACTCTTGAAGATATGGGCAGAGGGGAAAAATTCCTAAACAGGACAGCAGTGGCTTATGCTGTAAGATCAAGAATCAACAAATGGGACCTCATATAATGCAAAGCTTCTGTAAGGCAAAAGACACTGTTAATAAGACAAAAAGGCCACCAACAGATTGGGAAAGGATCTTTTCCAATCCTAAATTCCATAGGGGACTAATATCCAATATATATAAAGAACTCCAGAAGTTCGACTTCAGAAAATCAAGTAACCCTATTTAAAAAACGGGGCACAGAGTTAAACAAAGAATTCTCAGCTTAGTAATACCTAATTGCTTAGAAGCACCTGAAAAATGTTCCTTAATCATCATAGAAATGCAAATCAAAACAACCCTGAGTTTTCACCTCACATCAGTCAGAATTGCTAAGATCAAAAGTTTAGGTGACAGAAGATGCTGGTGTGGATGTGGAGAAAGAGGAACACTCCTCCATTGCTAGGGAGATTTCAAACTGGTACAAACACTCTGGAAATGAGTCTGGTGGTTCCTCAGAAAATCAGACATAGTACTACCAGAAGATCCAGCAATACCTCTCTTCAGCATATACCCAGAAGTTGTTCCAACTTGTAATAAGGAAACATGTTCCACTATGTTCATAGCAGTCTTATTTATAATAGCCAGAAGCTGGAAAGAACCCAGATGTCCCTCAACAGAAGAATGGATACCGAAAATATGGTACATTTACACAATGGAGTACTACACAGCTATTAAATACAAAATTCTTAGGCAAATGGTTGTATCTAGAGGATATCATCCTGAGTGAGGTAATTCAATCACAAAAGAACACACATTATATGCATTCACTGATAAGTAGATATTAGCCCCGAAACATAGAATACCGAACATACTATTTGCAAAACACGTGAAACTCAAGAAGAAGGAAGACCAAAGTGTGGGTTCTTCATTCCTTCTAGGAACGGGAAACAAAATATCCATGGAAGCAGTTTACAGAGAAAAAGTTCAGAGCAGAGCCTGTAGGAATGACCATCCAGAGACTGCCCCACTTGGGGATCTATACCATAAACAACCACTAAACCCAGACACTAGGCAAATGCCAACAAGAGTCTACTGACAAGAGCCTGATATAGCTCTCTCTTGTGAGGTTCTACCAGTGCCTGGCAAATATATAAGTGGATGCTCACAGTTATCCATTGGACGGAGCACAAGGTCCCCAATGAAGGAGCCAGAGAAAGTACCCAGGGAGCTGAAGGGGTCTGAAGCCCCATAGGAGGAACATCAAAATGAACTAACAGTACCCTAAATTTCCTTGGAACTATACCACCAATCAAAGAAAATACATGGTGGAACTTGTGGTTCTAGCTATATATGTAGTCATCAATGGGAAAAGAGGCCCTTGGTCCTGTGAAGGTTCTATGCCCCAGTATAGGGACATGCCAGGACCAGGAATGGGAGTGGGTATGTTGGTGAGCAGGGGGAGGGGGGAAGGGGGATAGGCAATTTTCAGGGGGGAAATTAGAAAAGGGGATAACATTTGAAATGTAAATAAAGAATATATCTAAAAAATAAATGAATAAATACATAAAAGAAGAAAAGACAGTGAATGATATTTGGAGTGCCAGGGCACAATTAGGATATTATAGTCCTGAGAAGACTTGGATATGTTGCCCCCTACCACCATTAAAAAAAAAAAAAGGAAAAAATAAGGAAAAGAAAAAAGAAAAAATAATCTTTACACAACCAGCAAAACACAGTTACCTCAAGACCTAAGCCTGGCCTAAATCCCAGATTTTTGGTTCCTCCCATACACTGGCTATGGGCCCTGACCACTCTGTCTTACTGATATATTCATAATGGCTGCTTCTATGTTTATCCTCCTCATATGTTGTATGTTTCTAGCCATGGTCTAATCTTCTATGGCTCTTAAAATTAAAAAAAAAACAAACAAACAAGCAAACAAACATAAAACCCTATTTTCTATTTTTATTTTGCAAACTTTATTGTCCTGGAATACAGATTCATGTTTCCTAGAACAATAAAAACCACCACATGGTGGGGCCTGTACTTGACATTTTACCAGTGCAACCCCTCTTGCATCATGACAGAACAGATGTGCCAAACTCCAGTTTACAGTAGTGTGAGCCATTCTTCCCGTAGGTGAACAGTGTTTGCTGACATCAGACAACTCTTTGCTAAGAGCAATTATTAGATATACACTTAAAAATTTCCTCCCAACCATATTTTTGTTTCACATAAATTAATGCATGAATGCTGAATCAGCACTCTAGAACCAAGTTTTTATGAATTTTTCCATAGAGTCACTCAGGTAAGGCAAGAACCCTGAAAGTAGACAGGTGACAGGCTTCAAAATGCAGTTGTCCATGTTTATGATTATTTCTGTAAACAAGCCCCCATGAACTCATTTTGCTCTTCAGGTGAGATTAAGTTAGCTATTCTTTAATCTGTTACCATCATTCCATTTGGGGGCAGATTAAATTTAAATCTCCCAGAGTTATTTCACAGATATGTTATGAGTCCAAAAATGGTGAATGGCTTTTATCTCTGAGGAACATACGGGTTTCCATGGGAGGGTTTCCATGGGAGGAAATGCTGTTATGAGTTCATAGATGTTCATTTAAAATGTGGCATCCACTGAAGTGAATTACAGACTTCAATCTGTTTTTAACAAAAGCAGTAATACTCCAAGAACTATCAAACCATAAATTAAAAAACTTCAAGCATTCATATATTATGTGTTTCTTTTATTATCATTGTAAGTGATTGTGCAACAAAATCTGCTTTGAAAATCCTATTTATTCATTAACTGCAATTATACATAACAACTAATGGAGCTTAACCAGTCTGTGGACTACTTTTACTGTGTTTGATTAGGTTAGAGTATTCTAAAATACAAGTGAAGTGGCCATAACTATTGATGATAAAGACATTTTTCCATGATATTCTCTGTCCAACTGAAAAAGATACTTTCTCTCTCTCTCTCTCTCTCTCTCTCTCTCTCTCTCTCTCTCTCTCTCTCTCTCTCAGTATGATGGCCAGGAGTCGTATTAGATCCCCTGAAGATTGATATGGTGTTACTGGTGGTTGTGCATCACCACACATTATGGATGCTTGGAACTGAACTGGGGACCTTTTCAAGAGCTGTAAGTGCTCCTAACTGCCTCACCATCTCTACAACCCAAGACCCTCATTTTTTCTTCAGTTCCCCCTTAACATGTTTTCCAATTAAGAGAAAAATTTCCAAAACATTTGTTAAAATTGGTCCACATAAGCTCATGCTCTTTCAGGTGTGTTGTGAATGGCATACTCTAGAATTTGCTGTTAGCAATACACTATAATATTATGCAGCACCAACTCAATTGAGACATATAAGATATGTATGTCCTTTGCGTGAACCACTTCATATGCCCCACAGTCTGAAGCTGTCACTACAGAGGGAGTTTAATAAGTTCTGTCATGTTTCTTAATGCCCCAAATTGGAAAGAGTAAGAAATTATCAATGTCAAGCAAAGAGCTTAATAAAGAAGTTACATTAAAACCCAGGAATTAACTTGCTCTCTGAGTGGCATTCCCAGTAGGAAGGCAATATGTACTGCAAGTCTAGGCAAGTTTGAGCAATTATCTCTTTGCTGGATTTGAAATGGGAGAAATCCAGACATTATGCTATATGACCCTGAGAATAGAATGAAATGGAGCGGTCAACGCAAGCAAAATTCTGATTTTTCATTTATGGTTCAGTCATGATTTGGAAAGTAATTGGTATGCTTGCTTCTATTTGATCCAAAGAGAAAGAAAATTCCCTGTAGGTGATTTCTTATAAAGAATGGAAAAAAATCAATTATTTACTAAAACTCAGCTACTATCCTAAATGATAACATTGGAGCTTGAGTACTATGGTAGCCAAAGGAATGGCAAGTTTGGATCAAAAACATTAATATAAATCTAAGTATATTGAAAATATTTTTATTACTTCCAGTTATGTATATATGTTTGTGTACAGTTTTAAACATGTAGGTACAAATGTCTGTATACAACAGTAGAATTTTATACTCTTGGAATTGTAGTTACAGGTCCCTGTGAGACAAGATGGTTGCTAGGGCTAACCTAGGGGCAATATCTGCTCTCAACTGCTGAACCATCTCTCCAGCCATTCACATTTATGTTTTTTGTTAAGGACCTTATAGTCATAGATAACCCTCAAAATTACAAGAAAAGTACCTAAATGATTATATGTACATTATTTTGAAAGAGCACATTTCTAGGCAGTGCATTTTAGGTTTTGTTTGGATGAGCGTTTTGCCTGAATGTATGTATGTGCATCATGAGGATAGAGTGCTCATGGAAGCTAGACAAGGCTGTTAGATCCCATATAACTAGATTTCCAGGTGGTTATGATCGTTTATTGGGTTGGTTGCTCAGAACTTAACTTGAGTCTTCTGCAAAGGCAGTCAGTGCTCTTACTGCTGAACCATTTCCTTGGCTCTGTCTATGCATTTTTAAAAAGGCCCCTTTACTTTACCTGATAAATAAGTTCCCAAAGAAAATATTTATTAGCAGTCATGTGTACCACAAACCGAGTTAAAAAAAAACTCTGTTTCCTGGATAAATGCATGTTTCTTTGAATACTGAAGGAAGAAGTTAGTCTCCTACAAGGAAAATAATATCACATTGGTAAAAGTGTGAAAGGAATATGCAAAGGTACTGCCAGTTACTGTAGTTAACAGTACTGTGCTCTTTACTTGAAATTGCCTGAGTAGCTCATAATCATCCTTGCATGTTTTATACAGTAGTCATGTGGAAAAAATGGCATTAGTCCTTTTAATCTTAGTAATAATTTCATGGTATAGATGTATAATAAATCGTTCTATTTGCCTTGAACATATGTGAGTCTTAATAATTATTTTTATTTTGCCTGCATATGTATATAGACACCATGTATGTGTGGTACATACAGAAGCCAAGGAGGATATTGGATTATCTAGAGCTGGAGTTTAGGTAGTTGTTATTCATCCTGTGGGTGTTTATGAATTGCATATGGGTCTGTTGGAAGAAAAGCCAGTGCTCTTAACTACTTAGCCCCATATGTGAGTTTTACATGTCAATTATATTTCAATAAATCTAGATAAATAGGTTCACGTAGGGAAAAAAAAAGATAATGCTAAGATAGTAAATATACTGACTTTTGTCTTCAGAGATTTCCAAAAATAACGTTTGTTTTTATGCTGTTTACACAGTTACTCAGTGAGATATCAGAAGATCCACGAGTCACAATAGAAGTGAATTGTCTAAAGTGCACTCTTAGACAATGTTTAGCTCATCTGATTATATTCTAAAGGAAAAGGTCTGTACATCTGGCCAGTACCTCCAAAGTAGTGACTATGAATATAGTTTACCATGCCAGTGTGAGCACAATTTCCTAATGTTTGTCTATATAGATCCAAGAGAACTGTCTTTTTTTTCTTCGTAATTGGAAAAAGAGGCAGGTGTTTGTCATATTTTGCTCATGCATGTTAACAGTGACTTTGTTATGATCCCACAGATGCTAAAGTCACTGGATAATTATTTTTTTATTATTTACAAAATTTATCTTTCCAATTTTTAAACTATATGTATAAACATGATTTTGTCTGTTGGGATATGAGTGAGTTTAAGCGCCCATGGAAGCCAGAGAGGACGTTAGATCCCTTGGAGTTGGAGTTACAAGGAGTTGTGAGCCATCTGGTGTTAGTGTTGCAAACTGAACTCCATCTTCTGAAAAGGCAGAAAGTGCTTTTAACTGCTGAGCCATCTCTTGAGGCACCATCAATTATTTATTATTATAATTTATTAATAATTATAATCATCACCATCATCATCATCAGTGACTATTTAAAACTGAGGACTTCACTCACATTAGACAACTGTTTGTCACAGAGCTACAACACCAGTTTTTTATTGGATTCTTTGAATGTTTACTTTTTTGCAAACACCAATTATGTATATGTGTGCACGTATGTATAATTTTGCACACCTGTGGTTAGGCTCAGAGAGAGCATCAGATGCCTTGGCACCAGAGTTATAGGAGGTTACGAGTGGCCTGATGTGGGTTTTGAGAACTGAAAGGGGTTGTCTAGAACATCAACAAGCTCTCTTAGCCCTGAGCCACCTCCACACCCACATTTAACAGTGATCAACTGGGAAATAAAAGTATCAAATAATCTTCTCCTCTTTAGCCTTTCAACACATAAATCTCAAGGCTTTATTACACTAAGCCAACACATCTCCAAAGAGGATGATGATTATCAAGAAAATCAGAATGTTTGAATCAAGTCTGCTGAATGTCAAAGTAATGCTGAGAAACTTAACTAGGAGAAGAGGAATTAATGGATTGTTTACATTAGAGTTTCACTTCTCTCATAATCTTTTATGTTTGGGTAAACTCAACACTTGAACCTTGACACTTAGAATCTGAATGTTTATTTCTGAAAAATTGAATGGACAGTTTCTGTAATTTAAAGCTAAGACGTACATTGTAAAGATAATTGCAATCCATGCTGAACTTAAGCATGAATGGAGCTCTTCAAAGGTAAATGTTAGTATTCAATAAATTAAAATCAAGTCAACCTGCACATTTTGCACATAAACTGGTTAATCTGCTAAATGGTTTACATACATATAAAATAGTACTTAAAACAGGTCTACCAGAACTTGATGAGCAGATATATTACATGATCATTGACTACTTCACCCCATTTTAAAATGGGCTTGTAAGTTTCTACATATAACCTATCTAATTCAGGAAAATCAATCTTGGGAGTGACATACTTAGCTTTGCTATAATTTATAGAAATTAAAATTACTTCATTTTAAGAGCATATTATAAATTAGACTTTCATATAATGCAGATTTCCCTTGTGGTCCTCACATTTAGCACAAATTAATGGTATCTTATAATTCTTTTAATTTTTTTTCATTCATCACAAATTATAAGTATGTTCCACTTCCTAAACTTTTACTAGGGATCACATTCTACATGAATGAATCAAATAGAACTCTCTTGAGCTCATTACATAGCAGGATAAATGAATAGACAGGCAAAAGTCAAACAAAGAAATTAAGAAATCTAACAAATGTTAGAAGATCCAATTTGATTTTATGTATGTATATTTATGTGTGAGTGTGCACACATGTATGTAGATATGCATAGAGGACTGAAGAAAGTTCCAGATCCTATAGGAGCTGCCAGTTCAGGTAGATGGGAGCCAAACAGTATGGGTCCTTGGAACCAAGTCCATGTTTTCTGCAAGAATAGCAATCACTCTGAGCTACTACTATTCAATTGTTCTAACACACAAATACTATTGGGATACCTTCAAAGTGCAAGATATTATTCTTGGTGCTGGCAGAATCAGTGATAATAAAATATATCTATTCCATTTACTTTTATTATAGAGTTTGTATTTGAATACAAACATATTTAGTACATTTTTGAAAATTAATGTTCAAAATTCTGTTTTGTTAATACAGAAATGATACAGATTCCTTTAGAAATCCTCACAGAAGTACAGTTATTGCTACAGGAAATTAATGCATACCATGCGATTATAACCAAAAAGATACTGACTGAGAATCACCATGGACGACATGAACTCCATTTATGGAGTAAAACAGCTGTATATAATTAGGTTTCATTTTCCTCCTCTACTCTATCAAATCAAAGGATAGGTAAGTGATTCTCTAAATTTTTTGAGCAACAGTGTTAGTTTCTGAAACTTTTTTTGATTCAGCAGTGTTTGTTATAAAAAAAAAAATAGTGGAGGATTTCAAAAGGTCAGCACCATGCACAGTTTTGAGTAACATAGTTAACTCAGAAGAGATAAATTGTGGCTGAGGTAGTTAATGTTGCCATTCATGTGGTTCTCAGTGCTAGCTCTGTTCATTCTGAATGTGGGGTAGAATTGTACCTGTGATGCTTCATGGCTGGATCACATCCTGGGATCCCAGATAACTTGCTCAGACACATAACATGTAAATGGATCTTTGTTTTGTTTTATTGTTTTTGTTTTTGTTTGACTTGGAGAGAGGGTTTTTCTATTTAGCACTGAGTTCCTGGAACATATGCCATAGTCCAGATTGGTCTCAAAGTCACAGAGATCCTGCCTCTGCCTTCTGAATGCTGGGATTGAAGGTGTGTGCCACCACTGCTCGGCTAGGCAATATAGGATATTAATGAGTGGCTAAAGCACATGTCTTCAGACTTTCTTACATCTTCCAAGGTGACAATAATATTCCAAAAGATATAGAATTAATATCCTTTGCCTCTAAAGAAAATAGAAAGGATATTCTATGGTTGACAGAGGCTGGACACATGGTAAGGGAAAGGTATTAATGCTCTGAGCTACTGACAGTTATGGATATTTGTTAGAAACTCAGAATCATCTTATTCTGTTACAGAGAGCATATTAACAAATTGATTACACAATTTTTCTATTCCTTTCTTCACATTTCTTTCTATATAAAGCTTAAACTGTTAACTGTGCCTACTTACAGCTATCGCAAAAAAAGAAAATATAGTAATTAAAATATCTCGTTCTATAAGGTCAAATAGATACAGGTGTTTAACAAAAGACTCAAACTGACAATTATGTGCTCTTTATTTTTTATCATTATACTAAATTTGGTTAACAGCAATAGATATAATGTGTTGTGTTATTTGAACAAATTAACCAAAAATGTATACCATAGAACAGAGTGATAGAGATATAATGTGGATGTAGGAGCCACCGTATCTATGTGGATCTCCTATGCCTCTTTAGAGGATTTTTCATACTATGTAGAGATCCTTCTGGATGCTGGGTGTAGTCATCATGATTATCCTCTCAAACTCTCCTCACTATGCATAAATTGCCAACTCTGTATCAGACTGACTCATGTAGAACCTGCTTGTGCAGACACCACCCACCTCTCACATGTGGAGCTCTGATAACCCACCGGCTTCTCCCACACAGAAAACTCCAGTTTACAAATGCAACCCACAGTGTAATACTTAAGAGTGATAATATTATGACTGTAACTCATATTGCTCAAATCCAGACCACGTCACTATGAAAACACTATCTTTAGCGAAAGAAACTTTCATTACAATTTTTAGTGTGAGTGTGTGTGTGTGTGTGTGTGTGTGTGTGTGTGTGTGTGTGTGTGAGAGAGAGAGAGAGAGAGAGAGAGAGAGAGAGAGAGAGAGAGAGAGAGAGAGAGAGAGAGACACAGAGAGAGAGAGAGAGAGAGAGAGAGAGAGAGAGAGAGAGAGAGAGAGAGAGACATGTGAACATCAGATGGCTGCTTACGTTCTTTCCCTCTTCAGTATCAGTTCTGTGGATTGAACTCATGAAGTTATCAAGTGCCTTGGTCTGTTGAGCCATGTGACTGGCCATTTAGTCATTTTCAAAAATGTCTGATTTTATAAATAAAAAAAAAGAAAAGAAAAAGAAGAAGGGGGAGAGGAGGAGGAAGAGGAGGAAAAGTGAAGGAGCCAAAAGAAAGCAGAGGAAGAAAAGGGGGAAGGGGAGAAGGAAATAGAAGAGGAATAGAGGAAGAGGGAAGAGAAGGTGGAGGAAGAAAAGCATAGTAGAAGCAGGAGAAAGGATGGTCATGAATTGCTGGTAACTGACTTTTGCTTATCTGATGCTAACCTGGAGAAATGTTAACCTGGAGAAAAAGAAGCAATGATACCATTCATCAGTTCTTACTAATAATTCATAAAGTCTAAGTTATCTTACTGATTGTGTATCTTTTCCTGCCACCTTTATGTCTGCTAGTAAATAACAGTCCATTCAATTACAAAAATAAATCTGCTAGACTAGCATCATGAGCTGAAAAGTGATAAAAAATAAAAAGTTTAATAAAAAGAAGTCCCAGAAATAGAGAACTCAATTAGTTCCCATTCTTTATTTTTACCATCATTTTATTTTAGCTCTCAAATGACCTTCTGACCCCTTTCAATGTGAAAGCATACTGGAGATAATTGCTAGTTCTTGCTATTGGTTTCCATTACCAGCTTTGCTCTGTCATAACTAGTTAGTGTCTTGTTAGTCTCAGGATCTTTTTCTGGATGTCTGAACCCTTGCCTACATTGTGTATTTTTTTCTTCTTCCTCTTGTCATTTCTCGCTCTTTCTTTTTGCTATGATCTTCTTGTCCTAGAAAAGGTAATTTCACACATACTGAATTACTGCAATTTAGGTCAGACAGACCAGGCACCATGGAAATAAGTTCTTTATTTAGACAAAAATGGAAAAAAAAGCTACTGATCTATTTCTCCTGTTAAGCTTGTGAGAGCCTCACCTTTTCTGGTGTTATGGAGACTGAGAAAAGAGATATTTTTAAAGTGCTCTTTTAGGAAGTCCGGAGAGGTACCAAATATGTTGGTGCATCTCCATAAAATGCTGCTTAGAACAAGTAAGCTCACATTATGGAAAACAAGAGCCTGTGATTTGGATGCTCTTGTTGAGCTTTTATTAAAGCTGGGTCTCACTGAGATATTCTTTATAGCCTTAGAGTAATTTAAAGCATTGCAATACAACACTCATGTTTAGGGAGATCTGGGGTGGTATGCAAGTATGTGGGGAGATTAAATTTAACTTTATCTCTGCTTGTAAATCTTTTCCTTGCAGGAAGTTCTACAGATATGTTCACATACTACAAGCATATCACTATTTTAGCAAATACAATCACCATATTTTGTAAGGGTAGAAACTAAGATACCAACAATTAAAGGGAATGGTCAAGTCAGAAATACTATCGCTTAGATGAAGCCAAATCCATAAGGCTAGACAGTTTTACATCCATCACTTCCCATATGATCCATACTATGCCTTCAAACATCAAATATGACAGAGTGCAAAATACCCAATTTTTTAATTGCTCTTCATTTTTGATGAACTTTCTTGGGTAAAGTGCTATGGCAGGTATTGTAGGCAATGCCTAAGAGGGTGGGAAGAAAACCATCAATATATGATCTTTTTTTTTCTTCTGTTTTACTGGCAACCTGAATTGTTCTAACATTTTCTTCCATATTCTGGGTATTTCAGCTATACACTAAAAGAGAGGAGGGTTCGATAGATTTTATTCATCATTATTTTTGCTATATTGTATAGAAATGTCATTGTACCATCGGACTCTCTGGATTGTGTTGCAGCATGTTAGACATCTCAAGAGTTGAGGATCCTCAAGATACTGAGGAGATGACCCAGTGGGTAAAAATATTGCTGCATAAGCATGAGGATATGAATTTGGTTCCAGAGACAAAGTAAAAAATGCAAAATAATCATTATATTCTCAGAGATGGAGAGATGGAGACAGAACAATCTCTGGACATCACAGGCAGACGACTCTAACCTGTTCTATGAAACATTGGGCAGAGGAGAAAGCCTATCTCAAAATACTCAAGGAAAAATTTAAAGTATGACACCTGAGGGTTTTATTTGTTTGTTTGTTTGTTTTAGCTTTCACAAATACATGCAAAAATGAACAAAGTAACATGTGAGCACACACAGGTATACACACGCATACACATTCTCACAGAGGGGACTGATGCTGCTGAATTCCCAGGAAATCAATGACCTGCCTCTCAGGATTGAGGACAACCCAATGCTGCTCTAACTCAATGAAAACTCCTAACCATTTGCTGAATACTAATGAAGTTTCTACTGTATGTACAGCTCTGGATATGGTCTCAGGGATTTAGGGGCAGGATAAGCGTCAACAAAGGATACATGCTTCTTATATTGAAGAGTTTTAAGTGCTTCTCAACCATTCAAGATTCCTCAGTTGAGAATTTTTTGTTTAGCTTTATACCCCATTTTTAATAGGGGAATTTCATTCTCTGGAGTCTAACTTCTTGAGTTCTTGGTATATATTGGAAATTAGTGCTCAATCTGATAGAGGATTTGTAAAGATCATTTCCCAATCTGTAGGTTGTCTTTTTGTCCTGATGATGGTGTCCTTTGCATTACAGAAGCTTTACAAGTTTGTGAGATCCCATTTGTCTACAGTGGATCTTAGAGCCTGGGCCATTGGTGTTCTGTTCAGGAAATTTTCCCATGTGCCAATGTGTTTGATGTTCTTCCCTATGTTCTCTTCTATAGTTGCAGTGTTTCTGGTTTATGTGAAGGTCCTTGCTCCACTTCGACTTGAGTTTGTACAAAGAAATAAGAATGGGTCAATTTGAATTCTTCTACATGCTGACTGCCAATTAAGCCTGTAGGACCATTTGTTGAATATGCTGTCTTCTTTCCACTGGATGGTTTTACTTTCTTTGTGAAAGATCAAGTGACCATAGGTATGTGGGTTCATTTCTGGTACTTCAATTCTATTCCATTGATTTACTTGTCTGTCTCTACACCAAGTCATCAGGAAAATGCAAATCAAAATGACCCTGAGAGTTCACCTCACATCAGTAATAATGGCTAAAATAAAAAACTTAGGTGACAACAGAGGCTGACAAGAATGTAGACAAAGAGGGATAGAAATCTAGTAAAACCCTTCTAGAAATTGGTCTAATGGTTCTTCAGAAAATTGGACCCAGTTATACCACACTTGGGCAAATACCCAAACAATGCCCCAACATATAACAAGCACACATGTCCACTATGTTCATAGCAGTCCTATTTATAATAGCCAGAAGCTGGAAAGAACATAGATGTCCCTCAATAGAGGAATGGATACAGAAAATGTGGTACATTTACACAATGNAGTACTACTCAGTTATTAAAAACAATGATCTCATGAAATTCTTAGGCAAATGGATGGAACTAGAAAATATCCTGAATGAGGTAACCCAGTCACAAAAGAACACACATGGTATGTACTAACTGATAATTGAATATTAGCCAAAAAGAAGCTTAGAATACCCATGATACAACTCACAGACAATATGAAGCTCAAGAAGAAGGAAGACCAAAGTGTGGATACTTCAGTACTGCTTAGAAAGTGCAACAAAATAATCATGGGGGTTAGATGGTATGAGAAATTGGGTGGAAAAGTGGAGGGGGATGGGATACAAGTGGGACAGGATAAGATGTGGGAGGAGAGCCGGGCGTTGGTGGCGCACACCTTTAATCCCAGCACTCAGGAGGTAGAGCCAGGCAGATATCTGAGTTCGAGGCCAGCCTGGTCTACAGAGTGAGTTCCAGGACAGCCAGGACTATACAGAGAAACCCTGTCTCAAAAAACAAAACAAAACAAAACAAAAACAAACAAACAACAACAACAAAACAAAAAAACAAAAAAAAGGTATGGGAGGAGCCAGGAAAGATGTACAGAGGGTCAGCAAATTTAACAGAGGTGTGTAGTAATGGGGGGTGGGAGACTGGAGGTAGACACCAGAGAGTCCCAGATGCCAGGAAAACAAGAGACTCCAAGGACCCAGTGGGCATGACATTAGCTGAAATATCCAACATAGGGAAGAGAGAACCTGTAGAGACCATATTCAGAAGTTAGACATGTGATATGGATGTCTTCTGAGAGGCTCTTCCAGAGTCTGAACAATACAGATGTGGATGCTTACAGTCAACCATCATCAGACTGAGCACAGAGAATCCAAGCCATGCTCATCTGGCTTTAGAAGTTTCAGTGTGAAAATCCAAAGGACATGATGCAATTCACATATTTCTGTCACCATTAAAATGTTCATGTTACTACCAGAGCATGCCTGTTTTTGACTAAGCAGGTGACATCAATTTAAATAGGATTCAGAAGACACAAGAAGATTGACTACTGAGCCTTTGTCTATGGGACATATTCTATTTAAATTTGTTATAGCAAATCTGAAGCTAGAACAAGACCATTGTCAGTATTTTCCTACAAGCAGCATTAATATTACAATTCCCCAAATTCTATACTACAATGTACAAAGGAGGATAATTCCATCTCAGTAAGCAAAATTTTCCTCATATGCAGCCGTCTATATCATTAGTTTATTGTGGTCCAGTGAACTAAGAAAACGACTAAGATGCAGTTATCGGTCATTCCCAGTGACAGCTGCAGAAGGAATCGATCGGTCAGATGGTACAGCGATGACTGACTATGCTGGAGTTCACTGTGGAACTCAGAACCGACAGCTAAATGTTGCACATGTGACCCTTCGTACAAAGTAAAAAACAATGCTCAGATAATAATGAAAGTCAGATCTTTAATTTTAACTTTATTAATATGATGAATATGAATAATTCCAGAAGTTTCTAAGAAAATACTTGCTCTGGTTACAAAAACCAAGAATAATATGATCAGTTTTAGTTACCTCTTTCCTTTTCTGGAGTTTCATGGACATTCTTCCACTTAGTAAGGTTGAAAAAAAAAAAACATTTTATTTGTTTGTTAAATTTTAAAAATTAGGGAGCTGGTTAGGCTGGCACAGTCCTCTTGCCCAGTACTGGGAAAGCCAAGGTAAGCAGATATCTTTTAGTTCTAGACTATCTTGCTCTACATAGTAAGTTCTAGGCGAACCACATGTATATAGTGAATGTCTGTCTCAAAAGTCAGCAAGAACTTAAGGATATAAATAAATAGTTAAATTATCATACTTGCTAGGAAGATGGTTTAGCAGGTAAATTCACTTCCTCTCAAGCTTTATGACCTGAGTTCTGTCTCTGGGACTCAGGTGGTAGAAGGAGAGAAAAGATTGTAGCAAACTGTCCTCTGATCCCTCTATACACCCCCAATAAATAAATGTAATAAACATATTTTAAAACATATGTAAAGGAATACAATATGACATGTGATCTATCATAATTGTTCAAGCTCTTATGGTGTTTCTGATACATTTAATTGTCATAAACACACAGCTGAAGTCACAATCGGGCATGGATATCCTCATTGCAATGAATAACTGATGAAAAGAGCCATTCTCCTGGGGTATCTTCCCTGACCACTCTGAGATGAATCAGAACCGATAGCTGGATGTTCTCTACTGTATGACATGGGGACACTGAATCTTTTAAATTCATGGCTTGATGTTCAACATTCTTGCTGATTATTTTAATCACATCACACACAGAAGCACTTCAGTCATCCAGTATCTCCCAGGAGGCACAGCCTCAATTGCTATCTCTAATCTTTTCAGAGCACCCTCTTCGCCTAGTACTCATTAATTAAACATCCTTCTGCCGATGTTCCTTCTGGCTGCTGTTCCCCTAGAAGCTTCATGATCACTTGTCATTTTATTCCGTCCTTTATCCCAACTACACTGGTTCATCTTCAATTATTTCCTTCTTTTAGAACTATTTTCCTCTCTTATAATATTCTTTGATGACTTGATAAGTCTCTACAATCAAATTCCACCTCATTTATTTAAATTACTACTCTCAAAAGCATTGCAAATCTTCCTTTGTAATCATTTCCCTAGTCCCCAGAGGAGTTTAAAACTGATATTCACTGTAAGTACACAAAAGTAAATGCCCAGATTAAAAAGTAAAAGAAAAACAATCAAGCCAAGAGCTGATCTGGATACCACAAATCAATGTGAGAAAAGGCAGAGATTAGGATAATGATATTGATTTACTCATTTGTTTTCATCCATTGAATTGATTCACTCAATGGACAAGTGTTTACTTAGTAGGGATATTATGGCAGATAAGGTAAGAATGACATTTTTAGGAGAACATCTGAAGTGAGTCATGTGCTGTATTTTTAATCTGAGGCCCTTCTTAACTCTCTAGTGACGGATGGTCTTTGCTGCTCTTCCTGAATCTGTGCTGACTTCCGACCATGACAGAGATGATGCTATATATCTCTTGAAGAGAGGTGGCTCAGGCCACAGTTTCTGCTTGGTTATTTCAGGTCTTTCTGAGGAATCTAAAGAAGAAGAAGAAGAAGAAGAAGAAGAAGAAGAAGAAGAAGAAGAAGAAGAAGAAGAAGAAGAAGAAGAAGAAGAAGAAGAAGAAGAAGAAGA
>NC_034591.1:126466094-126472664 GCF_900095145.1 Mus pahari | reverse complement strand
AGAAGAAGAAGAAGAAGAAGAAGAAGAAGAAGAAGAAGAAGAAGAAGAAGAAGAAGAAGAAGAAGAAGAAGAAGAAGAAGAAGAAGAAAAGGAAGAAGAAGAAGAGGAAGAAGAAGAAGAAGTCTGATTTCTAGGAAGCCACCATGATGCAAGGAAGTATAAATAATCAGCTGAAAAGATGAGTGGCCCTATTTTGACTGAGTTTGTTGCCAACAGCCCACAGACCTGCCACCTAGTCATTGCACTGTCTCAAAAGAGGCTCAGTAGCTCCGACTTAGGCTGTTGTATGGTGTAGACACAAGTCGAGCCACTTAAAATTAGGAATAGCTTCTTTCTCTCTCCTTCCCTGATCTCTCCTTTCTCTCTTTCTTCTTCTTAAGATTTTTTTTTTGTATTTTTATTTTAGATGTATGAGTGTTTTGCCTGAATATATGTATCTGTATCACATGTCATGTTCATTGTGCCTGTGAAATTCCAAAGAGGGCAGTGGGCACTGTACTTCCGAGAACTGAATTTACAGATGGCTATGAGTCAGTGTGTGGGTATTGGGGACAGAACTGAGGTCTGTGCAAAAGAGGGGTGGTGTGTTCATAATGGCTGAGCCATATCTGCAGCCCTTACGGTTTTGTACTTAGTAAAATGTTATTGAAGCAATTGATGTAGTCAATGACTCAACTCACTTATAGGTAAAGATAGAACCACATTAAGGATAGATGCTTAAATTACATATTACAATGCATAGGATGTTTTCATATAGTTTACTATGTTTTTGTTAGTAAAAAGGAGGGAATATGCTAGGAAGTCCCATTACAAGACCTTTATATAAATCATGAGGAAAATCTTACCCCAAAACTTCACTACCATTTTCTGGAAACACAAGAGATATAAACCTTGGAATATTAGGAATATGGAAAAAGCCAACAAAATATGGGAAGACCCCAAAGACTAGGAAGCAAGTACTAGAACTTTATAATTTATTGTAGACATACCTTTGAATTATAATATTTATTATAGTGTTGGAATGTTTTCTTTTCAATCTCCTTATATATGTTACAATGAAAATAATAATGACAAAGATAATAATAATGATAATGAAGCAGTGTATCAATTGATGGGTTACTTATTCCTAAACACATCAAGAAGATCTTGCATGGGTTTTTTTTATGTGATAATACATAAAGGGCTGGAAAGATGTCTCAGTAGTATAAAGCACTTGCTATACTATCAGAGGACCTGAGCTCAGTTATTAGTGTCCACGTGAAACAGTTTATGACCTGCTGTAATTAAAGCTCCATGGGTCCTAATTCTATGTTTTGAATGATATATATATATATATATATATATATATATATATATATAATCACCAATATATTATATATTATATATATATATATATATATATATATAATATATATATATATAATCACCAATAACTCCAGCACTTCCGGATCTAATGTCTCTGGGAACACTTGTACATACTCTGCCCTCATATGCACATGATTCAAAATGAAATACAATTTTAAAATCTAATCTAAAAAGACTATTGAAAGATTCTATAAGATAAAGCTAATGTACAAAATAAAATTCGAAATAGGGGTGATTTCATTCCCTAAATCCATAGAGCATGTAAATAGACATACTGTGTTGTAACTCTGATGAGCTAAGTACATAGCCTTAACTTGTGACCACTGTACAATGATGATGACAAGGGATTTCTCTGTTAGTTCTGAAAATCTTGGCTTGAACTGTTTACCCCAGGATTGCCACATTCTTAGCCTAGAATATAACACGAGTTTTACTGGGCTTTTTCTAGACTGGCTTTCTCTTTCTTAGAGTTTCCCCCCACCCTAGAAGACTATAGCTAATGAACTCATTGTTCTAAATTTTTGGGAAGACTCCAGTTGGGTCAGGATAGTTTTTCTCCTTGTACCAATGCGGAATCTGTGTGTGTACTAAAGGTCACAGAGCAAGGAATTGCTTAGCACAGTCATAGATCAGCCTTTTGATGCCATTAGGCTTTTAAATCTATTTGTTGCTGAGACATAACCTATCTATGACCTCTACATCATGATGATGATAATGTCAGAGAAATAGAAAGCTCAATGCATTTTCTAAGGTAACACAATGAGTCTGCCTGTGATACTGTAGTCCTTGGAATTTGATCCATAAATGCTGAGGAATGCTGACTCAGCTAAGAGGAAGAAGAGGATATAGCTTTTCTACCAAGGGAAATTTTGCAATTTTTTTTTAAATGGAAGTAAAGGGAAGGAGTTATTAAGTTCACCACCAAGCAAAATTACCCGGTGAAGCTCTCGTCTCTGTGTGCTCTCACAGATGAGAGGCAGCTCTCTGCCCCACTTTCTCTGCTCCATTTAGGTGTCATCGTCATCACATCAAAGTCATTTTTGTGTGTTTGCTCAGATATGCTTGGCAATCTACTGGCAACTCTCCTGTATAATTTTCCTGGACTTCCTGGGTTGCTCTATTTCACTATTTCCTTTGCAATGACTTTAGAAAAGGAATTTGCTATTGATAGGACACAGGAAATGCCCTCCTTTTCTCTCTTTATATTCTTACTAGAGCGTCAGTAAGAGGAGTAATTTCCCATATCAGCTAACATGGTAAAAACGATGTCACCTTTTTCAAGGAAAAGGGTCTGCTCTTAGTCATAATGATTAGAAACTGTTACTACCAGAAAGGATAATATATAGCTTTGACATTTCAAATGTTTAAAATTTTCCTTGTTTATAACCCCGAAGTGTCACATGGCATTTCTATTGAATCTTGGTACTCATGCTGCTTTTTACGCACATATGAATTTTACTGATAACACACAGATCATTTCTTGCAATTCACCTTTGTTCCTAAGCCTGGGGTTAGCTGTATGTGCTAATCTGTTTCTAGTCCTTAGAGAGCACTTTTAATCTTGTCTCACTACAAATTCTTACGGATTCTTGTCAGTATCAACATTTTGTACCTACTATGCAATATTGATAGACACATGTAACTTTGAAGAACACGATGAGATTAAATATTCTCTCATGGTTACTCCAAGTGCTTTGTTCCCATTAAACTGCAGATGCTACATAATTTCCTCCTAATATATGTGAGTATTGGATGGTAAATATTCTCTCTCTCTCTCTCTATCTCTCTCTCTCTCTCTCTCTCTCTCTCTCTCTCTCTCTCTCTCTCTCTGTGTCTCTCTCTGACTTTCTCTCTCACCTATGGTCTTCTCTTTTTCTTTGACAACAGGAACTAATAAACACAGGCTCACTCCTGTTCCCATGCCTANTCTCTCTCTCTCTCTCTCTCTCTCTCTCTCTCTCTCTCTCTCTCTCTCTCTGTCTCTCTCTGACTTTCTCTCTCACCTATGGTCTTCTCTTTTTCTTTGACAACAGGAACTAATAAACACAGGCTCACTCCTGTTCCCATGCCTACTAATCCCCAGGGTCACATTTAACTCAGAGTCTTTCTGTGAGATGCACATGAGTCAGACAGTCGGGGAAATTCATGAACATGCAGCTTGACATAAAGGTACAGAAAATTAAAATGTCGGTCAAAAACACCACCAGCTCTCAGTTTTCCCTTGTGGCTTCTAGCATGTATCAGTGTGTGCAAGTACTGTTTGTTGCTAACCTTTAAAGATAGGATGTATTTTGGATGGCTTGTGGACTTCTTATAATATCCAGACACACACATATTCTCATTTATACCTGCCATACACAATTAACAATGTTTTCTATCATGTGGATGCTTTTTTAAACTTTAGTGTAGACAAATACCTTTATTTCCTTTTTTTTAACCCCTGAAGCCCAGTTTCTTTCTTCTTCTTTCCTTTCATATTCATAATCACTTATTGAGCCCCTGTTATGGACATTAATTGTCACAAACACTGGACACAACTTGGAGAAAGGCAGAGATGCCATTTCTACTTGCCTACATTTTGGGAGAGCAAGGAAGGAATGATATAGTGTAAAATACAAAGAAGATAAGTACCAATAGGAACAAAATTTTCCCAAAGGAAATTAAAAAATGCAAATAAAAATATTATCCAGGATGGTCAAAGGAAGATTCAAAACTGAGTCTATAATAAAATGATAGCAAGCTACTTAGTGCTTAAAATAAGAACATTTCAGGTTACAAAGCCAATAGAAACAAAACCAATACAAGGATGTCAATCCACCATCTCACCCATGTTACTAACAGCTAACCATTGGAAGTGGGTACTTACCCTCCAGGGACGATGCCAAACTTCTGTTTTCCCTACTCACTCTTTCCATTTAGCATGAGCATAGGCCAGTGAATATAAAATAAAAATCAGTGAGAATGCAATCAGATGACTGAAGCTTTTATGTGGGTCATCTGCAATCTGTCAGTCCTAAATTTATCAGGTGTATGTGTAAAGTCCTTATATATCCCAATGTTAAGCTGGATAAACTGGAAGATGGATATCTTCATACATGTAGTCAAGAAATAGATATAAGACTTTTGGAGACTGAAATTTTGACAGCAGTCTGAAAAAATAGCACTTACAGAGAGATAGATAAATTGAATTATAATCAGTGTATTAGGCTCTGTTATATTTATGCAGTATATTAGAAAGATCCAAGTCATCCCACAAAAGAGGAAACAAGCAATCACTATAAATGTAGAGTTGAGTAAAATACGTAGAAAATATATTTTATTATTAATCAATTATTTGAACATTGAAAAAGAGAGTGAAGATTTATTTTTAAACAATTTGGTTGATTTTATTTATGAATATGCATGTGTATGTACATACTATTGTAGGCAATTTTGAGCTGCTTGTTATGTGTGCTAAAAATCAAATTCTAGTCCTCTACCAGAGCACAAATAAACCATCTCTCCAACCCCCCACCAAAGTGCAGAAATTTTGGAGTTGTGCTAATGTATTAAAACTATAAGGAAAATAGATGTAAGTATAATCTTCAGAGAATAGGATTACAATATGTGGGAAATAATTATCGTAGGCATATCCCTGCCCCTCTGAAATAGAAAATTAACCTAGGTATTCTTTGTGGCTATGGTGGATTCATTCCAAAAGCTGTGGTGGATTTGTCAGATCTTGGATTTCACAATTAATAGTTGTTAAAATAGGTGTTAGCAGAGTTGTTGGCACACAACTAAATATTTTTTTTTCTATTTCAAAGAATGGTAGTAGAAGTTTAGTAAAGATATTTTTTCCTCATCTATAAAAAGGAAGGTCAAATTAAATGTTTCCAAGTGTCATTATAGTATAAAGAAAAGAAAAGAAAGGGAGAAAGGAAGGAAGGAAGGAAGGAAGGAAGGGAGGAAGGGAGGAAGGAAGGAAGGAAGGAAGGAAGGAAGGAAGGAAGGAAGGAAAGAAAGAAAGAAAGAAAGAAAGAAAGAAAGAAAGAAAGAAAGAAAGATGCTAGTGTCTTAAAATTTTTTTTTAAGCACAAAGTCAGTTTTCCTGCTCTATTCTCAGTTCCCTGAGTTTAACTATGACATCAAGATTAATTTCAGCCCATAGAAACATTTGGAAACAACACATGCAACCACTTTTTCTATCCTAGTGTGATTTATAATTTATGATAGTTTGTATTCGTCAAGAACTGTGTATCTTTTGACATATTTTTAGATAGTTAGTGGATTATAATAATTTATGCTGGATCTCCTTTTATCCTGAGACTAAAAAGTCTATTCACATTTTGTCTACTATTGAATCTTTGGGATCTACAAGGAGTAGCGCACAATAGTCAGTCAAGAATGAAGCAGTTCTTCAGGCTGCTGTCAGTCTATGCTAATGGTTTATAAAGGGCAGGTTCATCAGTTAAGGTGATGATAGCTTCTGGGGCGGATCTGCCCAAATTCTCAGAGGTTGGAAGGATGTGTAGTCAGTGATATTAGTTCTTCCAAGACATCTGACTACCAATGATAGTGAAGTAACTCCTGACATTCCATTGGCAGAGAGATTGATGAGAGAGTTGCAAGAGCATACAGGTTAAGTGTGTGGGGCAGACCTAGGAATGGCAGGCTTCACCCTGATGCCCACACTCTACTGAAGCAAATCCAGTGACAATCTTCATAAGTACCAACAAGTACTTATGAAGTACTGGTCTGATACAAGGAACATGATATAAGCAATTGGACCCAGTGGCAGCTTGTCCTCTATGACATGGACACTGCACTCCCTTCTAGGGACCTACGTGATTAATGGGCTTAAACACATAGTCATAGATGCTCGCTCCTTACACAGAACTAAGCAGACAAAGAAGATAAGGTTATATCAGGTTTTACTTTTGAGGAGATTTTATTTGGTTCTTCTATTAGACCTTCCTTTGTGTTTTGAATAACTGGACAGGATATGAACACTTAGTTTTCTTTTCCTTGTGCTTTTTCTCAGGGATATAGAAGTAAATGTATGATGTACTCTGATTTAACAGAGTACTTTATGTTCCCACCTCGGTCTCTCTGTCTTTTATTCATCTCTCTCTAATTTTCTTTCTCTTTCTGTCTATATCTCTGCATTCCTCACATAAATACATTCTCTCTCTCTCTCTCTCTCTCTCTCTCTCTCTCTCTCTC
>NC_034591.1:126436320-126466049 GCF_900095145.1 Mus pahari | reverse complement strand
CACACACACACACACACACACACACACACATACACACACACACACACAAAGACAAAGACAGAAACAGGAGAGAGAGAAAGGAGAGAGAGGAGTGAGGGGAGAGAGATACTTAGAGGTTTGAAACAATGTTTTGAAATATTCAATAGTCAGCAATCAAAATGAAAAAGACCTCTGCAGATTGTATACATTTTTATTTCAATTTTTATTAATTTATTTATTTACATTCCTGTCATTGTCTTCCCCTTCTGTCCCTCTCCCACAGTTCCTCATTCCATTCCTCCTCCCCTTGCCACCAAAAGGTTGCTCCTCCCTTCCCCGGGACCTCAAGTCTCTTAAGCATTAAGCATATCGTCTCCCACTAAGGCCTGGCCAGGTAAACCTCTATGGTATTTGTGCCAGCAGCCTCAGACTGGGCAGGGTATGCTCCTGGTTGGTAGCTTAGTCTCTGGGAGCTCCCTTGGGTCATAGTAACTTAAGCCTGCTGGTCTTCTTATAGGTTACTCCCCTTCATCTTCTTCAGTCCCTCTTCTAATTAAACCATAGGGGTCTGAGCTTCAAGTCAACAGTTGAGTGTAATTCTCTGCTTCTGTCTCATTCAGCTGCTAGTAGAGCCTCTCAGGAGACAGCCTTGCCAGGCTCCCATCTGTCAGACCATCTTAGCATTAGTAATAGTGTCAGGCCTTGGTGCTCCCCCATGAGATGGATCCCAAGTTTGGCCGGTCATTGGACCACCTTTCCTTCAGTCTCTTCTCCATTTTTGTCCATGCAGTTCTTTTAGGCAGGAATAATTCTGGGTTAGAAATTTTCACTTTGGGTTAGTAACCCTGTCCCTCCACTTGAGGCAATGTCTGTCTACTGGAGGTGGGCTCTTCAAGTTCCCTTTCTCTAATGTTGGACATTTTGGCTAAGGTTACCTCCATTGAGGCCTTAGATTCTCTCACCTCCTGTGTCTCTGGTACTTTCTAGGAGATCCCTCCTCACCTTACCCCTTGATGCTGCTTATCTTCATTCTTTCTCTTGACCCTCTGGGCTTCTCTCCTCTCCCTATCCCCTCATACCTCATCCTGTTCCCCCTTTCCCTTCCATTTCCCCTCTCCCACTCAGGTCCCTCCTTCATTCCGCCTCCCCTGATTATTTTCTTCCCCCTTGTAACTGGAATTGAAACATCCTTACTTGGGTCTTTCTACTTGTTACACTTCTTAAGGTTTGTGGGTTGTATCCTATGTATTCTGAACTTTTTCCCAATTATCTACTGATCAGTGAGTACATACCATGTATGTCTTATGTTTCCTCACTCAGGATAATATTTTCTAATTTCACCCATTTACCTACAAAATTCATGATGTCCTAACTTTTAATAGCTGAATAGTAAGTATTTCATTGTATATGCGAACCGCATTTTCTATATCAATTTTTCAGTTCAGGGACATCTGAGCTGTTTCGAGCTTCTGGCTATTACAAATAAGGCTGCTATAAACATGGTGCAGCATGTACCCCTGTGGTGTGGTGGGGCATCTTTTGGGTATATCCTCAAGAGTGAAATAGCTGTATAATCAGGTAGATCTATCTTTAATTTTCTGAGAAACTGCCAGGTTGATTTCCAAAGTGGTTGTACCAGCTTGCAATCCCATCAGCAATGGAGGAGTGTTATTCTTTCTCCACATCCTCGCCAATATTTATTGTCATCACTTAAGTTTTTTATCTCAGCTACTCTGATTGGTGTGAGGTGAAATCTCACTGTCATTTTTCTTTGCATTTCTCTGATGACTAAGGACTTGGAACAGTTCTAGGCTATTAGTCCTTTGCGTTCCTGATTTCTTTCTTTCTTTCTTTCTTTCTTTCTTTCTTTCTTTCTTTCTTTCTTTCTTTCTTTCTTTCTTTCTTTCTTTTTTTGTTTTTTCTTTTTTGTTTTTTCAAGACAGGGTTTCTTTGTATAGCCCTGGATGTCTTGTAACTCATTTTGTAGACCAGGCTGGCCTCAAATTCAGAAATCCACTTGTCTCTGTCTCCTGAGTGCTGGGATGGGTTCAAAACAGGGTTTCTCTGTGTAGTCCTGGCTGACCTGGAACTCATTTTGTAGACCAGGCTAGCATCAATCTCAGAAATCCACCTGCCTCTGCCTCCCAAGTACTGGGATTAAAGGCATGTGTCACCATCGCCCAGCCTTGGGTTCCTGATTTCTTAATGTCCAAATACTACAAAATATTTCCAGGATCCTCTCTTTCAACCCCAAAAGCTTAATTCGTTAAAGCAAACAAAAACAGGCTTATCACATTTTAGACTATTACCAAACTGTTAAGCTCTTCTATCTTTTATTAAGAATCAGGTATGGACACACTACTTACTCAAAATAAGGAGGTCTGTTAATTTTAATTTCCTAATAAACTAACCCCAAAATACTTAATGATCACTTAAAATTGGAAATCATCAACATTCTGCTGCTGCATTTCCAGATTAGAGTTCACAGCCCTTTGGCATCATCTACATATAAAACAGTGCAATAGCATTGGGGAGATTTAAACATGAAACACAGAGACAGATAATGTGCAACACAACTGAATCACTCCACAACTGAAGATTAAACAGAATTATGAATTTTATGCTGCAGTCTCTATAAATGAACCAGCAAAGTATGAAGCAAAATCCTGAACCACAGCCTTGAAATAAAGAGCTTAATGTAATTCAGTGCTTATCGGTTGCCTAGAAACTAACTTGGAAAGGGGTGGGGGAAGCAGAATTCAAAAACATGAAGGGTTCATAGGTTTAATAAGGAAATTATTAACTCTGAACTGCTCGGGGATGTGGTATACATACTCCACAGATCTCTCCCAAGAGTCCCCTAATATAGCAGAGAGCAAGGTCAGAGTGCACATGGAACAGGCTGCTGTAGAATGAGGGGGCAGTGGTCAAGGCTCCAGGCCGTCACTAGGAGCTGACAGCAGCCTCTGTAAACCTCTAAGTCATGGCAATTCTACATGGGCTCAGTGTGTTGACAAACTGAATTTGTGGATTTGCTTTTTCCTCTATTTATCTTGGTAGAAGCATACAGCTTAGGACTTGATGGTTACATGAGGCATCTCTTCTATTCCTTCTTGTTTGGGGGATGTTTTCCAAAATACCATCTTGGAAATTTTACAGGCTTACACAAGGTATCTTGGTTATATCAATCTCCTACTCTTCCATTACCATCCTGATCTCTGTCCTTCGGGTAGATGCAAGGTAGGTTTGTAACATTTGGTTGATTTTATAGTACACAAAGCTGAGAAAAAGGGTATGTGTCTTTATCAACAAGACTTCCAAATGAAGATTCTCTGTTATTTCTTATCACAAACTATACTATAAATAGTGTGAAGGATCTCTCTTATCTCTCCAATATGAGTACCCTCCTCAGCTCAGCTTCTTGAATAACTATGCTGGTGATAATTCTCAGGTGGCAATTCACAAGTCAGTGTTTTAGCATCTTCTCTAAAACCATTAAATAAACGATTCCCTCAATTTTAAAATAGTTCTTACACAGGAGAGCTAGGGCATCAGCTTCTTGGCTTGAAATAGTTACTTAGGGAGGACATATTTTATCCTAATTATTTTTGACAGGAATTAGGTCAGATTAATTAGTTTAAAATTCAGCTGAACAACAACATCTTTGCTAATTACTTCAGGGCACATACATAATTCATTTACAATAGCAAGGGAGAAAAAGAAAAGGAAGACACAGAAGAAGAAACTAGAGGAGAGTGTAACCGAGCCAGCCTTGAGCCCTTGGACATGCCATTCATAAAAAGAAGACTTCTTACTTTACAGAAGGGATAGAAGCAGATACGTGGAAAATCTCATATGCCTAAGTAGCAATAGTCAAGCAAAGATGTGGCTTTGATTAGCTCTATACTTCCATGTATCTATATTTAAACATTTAAGAATACTTGAAAATAGTTCAGGATTTGATGTTTGGGACAGAATGAGATAACAAATAGTGAAAGTGATCTTGGAGAATTAATTCTCCAGCTCTGTCACTTGCCATTTTTGAGGTTGTGGGTATAATAAGCACAATTTGCTGATGTCCAGAGTTTCATCTTTTGTTGTTATCAGTAAAGGGAAAATAGATAACATATACTTCCTGGTATGATGCTACACAAGCACCATATTTGACAAACAGAATTTAATATTCCTTACCTACTGTCATCTCTTTGATAGAGTAAATTAAATAAATATTTGTCCCACTGCCTGTACACTTTCAAGTTTCCCTCAAAAATGTCTTTGAAATTGAATCATACCTTTGGGCTTAGATTTTATGAGAAAAGCTCTTATAAATTTAGCTTCAATTTTCTACAGTTCAAAAAACTCAGTTAAAATATTTCAGTGCATTAAATATCCAGTGATGTTAAACAAAAAACACTCATATCCCTAGGGAACTTGGCTGGGGGCAGGGGGAGAGGGAGGGAGGAGGTGGAGGGAGGGAGGGAGGGAGGGAGGGAGAGAGAGGGGGAGAGAGAGAGAGAGAGAGAGAGAGAGAGAGAGAGAGAGAGAGAGAGAGAGAGAGAGAGAGAGAGAGAGAGAGAGAGAGATTACATATCAGGAGAGATAAAATGGTGGTTGATGAATATGTTTGTGTTGCAATGGAGTGATTCAATGCAGGAACTTAAATGTGTTAATCACATAAAGCTACATCCCCACACTACATTGTCAATATGAAGTATGCTTTTATGCTTAATACATTTTATCTTTTCTTTGACAATATTGCACACACACACACACACACACACACTATATTTCTATAATATTAAACATACTCTCATGCAACTTTTCCTGGATCTCCTCTACTGACCCTCCTCCCAAATTTCTTTCTTTCAACCCTTCCCATCTTCCTTTCTCCATATAACTTTCTCTTTATCCTCTTCCATTTCTTTTTTTTTTTTTTGTATGCTTTGTTTTGTTTAACCCACTGAATCCAATTAGAGCTTCCTGGTTTTGCATGGATTTCAGAGTGAGGGGCGATGTATCCACTGGAGCATGGGCCACCAGTAAGGGCCACAGCCATGTCCAAAGCTTTTCTTCTCTTTCTTAGCAGCCATCAATGCTAGCAGCTGCTCAGCTAGGCCTGGGAGCTCCCCAATCCATGCTGCAACTTTGAAAGATGTGGTCTTGTGAACGGTCTTATTCTGGCAGCCTCAGCTTCTGTGAGCTTCTGAGGACAATGATTCTGTCATATCCAGAAGACACTGATTTCCAGAAATCCTCCCTCAGCTTTGGTTCTTATGCTCTTTCCTTTCACCATACAAGTGTTGGCTCTATGTGGGGGCATGGGATATCTATGTCCTCTTAGGGCAGCTCATGCTTCATACAGAATATCTTAATACCTGAATGTTTAACCATGGATTTTTTTTTTGTCTTAGATAAAAAGGGTAAATAAAATCCTTTGCACTTTGAATCCTTTAAAGGAATTATATAGGTCAATTCTAAGAAAGGAAATATAGGTCAAATTCTGAGTGGATTTGACAATTTGTAATTAAATATTTAGATAACTCTAAATTGAAGATTGGCTTTGCTGATATTCCAAAGCAGTGTATGTCCAGTCAGATTGTTCTTTTCTAGATACTAAAATATACTCATATAGTAGGCTGAAAGTTTTAGTGGGCCAGGAGGCATTAGAAAAGACAACATTTAAAGAAGAAATGGAAACATTTCCCAAATATAGTTGAAAGTTGAAAATATAATTCATAGTACTCTTTTCATCCATATAAACTTGTCCGTTGCTTAACTCACATAGTAATTTGGTTGCTACTACTTTCATTTGCAAACACAGTGGCAAAATGATTGGAAGCTGAAGAGAATCCACATCTCTTGCAAGAGGTAAAATGAAAACCAAGATAGATTATAATTGGTCAAAAATAGAATTCTTAATTTCCCCCATAAGAATCCTGCATCTGAGCACTGGGCCAAGCTGTTCCAAGTATTTCATTAAGCAAACCATGCCTCCATTTTAGATGCATTCTTTCTTCCTGTTAACATTATAAAAGCATCACCATGAAAAGGTATAACTTGATGAATGTCATTAAAGGTTATACCTCAAAAATGTTGGGCATCATTGTAGGAGATAGAAAGGCAGAAACACACACACACACACACACACACACACACACACAAACACACACACTTACTCTATGTGACTGAAATTTCAAGTGAGTTTTGGTTGTTTCATGGAAAAAGCCATGTGGTAAACTGAAATGGGAAGTGCCCTCTAAGGTAGGTTAAGTGCCTCACACTTTTACAGCATACATATTTCTTTTACAATAGTAGCCAATTTTAATAAGATATTACCATTACTTGAATACACAGATAAATTTAAAAATGTAGGATTGTGTGACAATAAAATTTGTAGCTGAAATATCATTTCTCTGATAAATCAGTTTTAAAAAGTATAATACACACACACACACACACACACACACACACACACACACACACACAAATTTGCCTGGATGTATGTATCACATCTGTGTAACCAAATCCCTGGAACTGGAGTTATCAACTACTGTGAGGTGCATGTGGGTTCTGAGAACTGAAGCCAGGGCTTCTAAAAGAGGAACAGGTATTCTTACCATCAAACCACCTCATCAGCCTCTAAATCCCTTCATCCACTCCAAAAGTAGTCATTCTTAGCATTGAGTTTTACCTGCAGATTATTTTAGCAAATTTCCTGACTTCCTGTTATTCTTAAAGAATGGAGGAAAGCAGTGTTCAATTCATTGTGAATTTTATCAATATCTAATAAAAATCCCAATTCTATATTTATAAAGTCTCTTTAAAATAGAAATGAAATACATTCCTAGAAGTTAAATTATCATGTTTTATTGGACTATACTTCTGACTTTATTTTACATGGCAAAATATGAATGTATACCATTTCCTGGATTTAACTTACATCAAAATCTCCTTTAATGACTGCACTATCTCAACATGCCAGCAAGATTCTGTTGAAGGGACCCTGATATAGCAGCCTCTTGTGAGGCTATGCCACTGCTTGGCAAACACAGAAGTGGATGCTCACAGTCAGCTATTGGATGGAGCACAGGGCCCCCAATGGAGGAGCTAGAGAAAGTACCCAAGGAGCTGAAGGGGGATGCAACCCTAAAGGTGAAACAACAATATGAACTATCCAATGTCTTTTATTTTAAAGGGCAGAATATAGAGCTTTAAGCTATAGGTTGGAAGTTTAATGTTTCATAAATCTTCCAATTGGTTATGTTTCAGCATAAGATGGTAAAGATCCATATCTCCACTGAACTTATCTCATTGCTCCTTTCTAGTGTATCTTCAACTTTGAGCACAAATAAAATATCTACCTACTGTTAATACTCAGTTGGAATGAAAAGGAAAGAAAATAAGGATAGGAAAAGCAAGAGAGAAGCTGACTTCATGGAAGAGGCCTCTTTGCTGAAAGTGTTCATCAATTTGTAATGTTGCTTGTGAGAGGTTCTTACGCACAGAATTGCAGCATCTGCAACTAGGGAAAAAACTGACTGTTTTCTTTCTTGTTTGCACTTCCATTTATTTATTTATTTATTTATTTATTTATTTATTTATTTATTTATTTATTTATTTATTATTTTGTCATTTGTGCATAACAACACCCTTTATAAACAATAGACAAATTTAAAGTAGCCCAGGCACTCATGAGTGAATAAATAAACACACCAAAGGTAGTATGGAGACATGTTGGAATATAATTCAGCAATAAAACATGGAGTAGAGGTAGCTGATACTTGCTGGAAGTGAGAACCTTATAGGTCATATCAAGGAAGAAATAAGATTCAAAACTCTACATAATGCATGATTTATGCAAAATATGTAGAAAACTAAAGTTCCTAGAGACAGAAAATGCATTTATGTTTATATATGGCTGTTATGGGGCAGAGGCTAATTAGTTCTGTATTGGGTTAAAGTAATGTGTTTGAGGATGAGGATGAATTCCATACATTTTATAAGAATCTCATATATTTTAGAATTTATTTTTTTTAATTTTTATTAAATATTTTCTTTATTTACATTTCAAATATTATTCCTTTTCCTGGTTTCCCCTCAGAAAAGCCCCTAAGCTGTCCCACTCCCTGCTCACCAACCCACCTATACCCCTTTCCTGGCTATGTTATTCCCCTATACTGGAGCATAGAATCTTCACAAGACCAAGGGCCTCTCCTCCCATTGATGACCTACTAGGCCATCCTCTGCTACATATGAAGCTAGAGCCATAAATTCCACCTCGTGTTTTCTTTTGTTGGTGGTTTTGTCCTAGGGAGCTCTGGAGGTACTGGTTAGATAGATCATGTTGGGGATGAAGCAGAATGTCCACCCAGGTCACTTCCTGCTTTAAAACCCTCCATTCCCTAGCAGATTCTTTTCTCAAGCTCTCACTTCTTTTAAAAAAATGTGTGTCTGCTTCTGGTGTCCTCATCCTCATCACATATTCAACCCTCAACCCACTGCAATCTGGCTTCAGCCCACAACATTCTCTTGCCAACATTGCTATGACCCCCTTTTTGTAGCATGGAGTGGGTGTACTTCAGCCCTCAACTTTCTCTCTCAACACTTGCCCTCTGCTGACCATCCCTCGCTTATATCTTCTTTCTTCTCTAATAGCCTATAGCACTGCATTCTTTTAATTCTCTTTCAGTATCTGTTTTGATTCTCTGTATCTTCTTTCTTTGTTTCCTCTTCTCTTCATTTCTTTAGTATTTACATGAAAGATTTATTTGTTTTGTTTTATGTGTATTAGTGCTTTAGTGGCATGCATGGATATATACTGTGTGCTTGCAGGGTGTCTCCACAGGTCAGGGAGGGTGCTGAGCTCTTGGGATCTGTAGTTATGGAGCATTGTGAGCTACTCTGTGGGTGCTGGGTGTTGGGTCTCTGTAAGTTCAGCAAAGTAGCCTTTGAGCTATATTCCAACCCTTTGGTATATTTCTTATGTTTTAATACTTGTTAACTATTTTGTGAGATCTTTTTCTCCTATTACTTCAGAATGGGATGAGATGATTACCTCCATAAAATTCACAAAAAAGGAGGATCTACCTGTTAAAGATATAGACTTGGAAAATATTTTGAGATGTTCTAAAGTTAGTAATCAGTATCATATATTTTCTTGAGTTGCTTGTTAATTCTCTGGCCCCGGAGTTTTCGAATTGTTCTCTTCTATGCCATGCCTAGGTAATGTCACATACTCAATGAGTTATAATGCATCTATTGGAAACTCTAAGACTTGTGTTCAGCTCAGATCTTTTTTTTTCTAAATTTCAGTGTCCACAGATTCAGAACACTATTGGTGGTCTTGCTTTTAGTCCTCCAGAAACAACCTACCATACTTCCCTGGATTTGGCTCACTTACACATAGAGAAGCAGTAATAGTTTCCAACCTTTCACGCTTACTGTTTACAAGCTGTATTTCATACTTTCAAGAATTCAAATTTCTGCATATATGCTACTTCTCTCACCTGCTAAGGAATGCAGTACCCACATAAACATTTCAGTAGAAAGCTCTTTCTTCTCTAATGGAAATGTATATCCCCTTCTCTTTGTTTGGTATCTCTCTGCATATGATATTGTCTGGAGACTTTCTAGCCCACCAATTTTAAATCAAAGATCCTCTAATATGCAACTGCTATACACCTTTTGGATCCACCCACAGGGTGATTAGACTCCATTATGTGTCTCAGCTTCCTTAAATTTTCTTAAAGGTTTAATGAAGTCTGGAACCAAGTCACAACCATTTGGACTCCACCAATATAAACCACCTGAATTATTGAACAGTAATTTTTTGTGTTTGTTTGTAATGTGGAACCTGAAAAAATACTGCTAAAATATTGTTCTTTCAGCTTGCCATAAAATTATCATCAAACTGGAAAAGTTTGTACTACATTTTTGAATGAAAATGTACATATTTGTATAATATTTTGCTGCAAACCCGCACTCCGACCGGCAGAGATGGGAAAAAACGACACGAACGCCAAGAAAGGTTTCTCCAACAACTTTCTTCTTTATCTCGGGCTCATCCTGTTTTTGTTTTTCATAAGTCCTCTTCCTCTTATCCCTCCCCTGTCTTATGGATCCAATCAGTGTTCAGCACACTCTGAACAGGAGCCATGCATGCAGGCAGGGTACGCTGTTATAGGCCAGTGACTCATCAGGCAGCACAGGATCTTACAATTGCGCAGGCTCAGGTTCTTGGTAAACAGGGATCGTGGGGCTTGGCCACACCTGCTTTCCACATATCCCCCTTTTTGTTTAATTAACTTGGCTCTGGGATCATATCTGTCTTAGGTTGCCCTCAACCATGTTACATCCTTACCTANCATTGGTGTGGTGAACTCATTTTCACCAACCTGTCTTAGGTTGGTATGCACATGTGAGAGTCTTACCCATCATAGATTAATGATCCATCATACTGAGCCAAATATGGGATGAACTACCTGACTCTATAGCCACCATAGCTTGAGTCAGCAGTCGTTGGTCAGCCTGTGCCTGCCTGCACATGCATATCATTCATCACAGCATCTCCAATCACTGCTATAACGATGGCGGCTGTAATTCCAAAATCTCTCCTATTCCTTAGTAGCACTGACAACTGACCCTCCTGCACCTCCAGAGGCCAGGGTATGGCTGTGGGTATTCTGGTCACCATCGCCGGGGTGTGTGTGTGGGGTGTCTAGTAGCATTCCAGCATTGAGACAAAAAGCATGTGATATTGGAGCATTCTAATTCAAAAGAACTAGTCCTATTACTAACTAAAAAGAAAAAGGGAGGTACCATACATACAGAAATAAGTTTACAATCATTTTCCACAGAAAATCACAAAATCCCCTTCAAGGATACATTAAACAAGGCATTGCACAGAATCTTGGATAAACACCAGGATCAACATTCAGGGGAACCAGTAGGGGAAGGGCCTTCACTATCCCCCATAACTCTCTCTCTCCTGAGCTATCACTATACTTATCAGTAGATTTCTCTCTCTGCAGTTGTGTCCATCTGCCAGATTGCTAATGGTTTAAGTCCTCTGGGATTTACCCCTATGCTCTTTTGAGGCAACAGGGAAACACAATGGGCACAATTCAATACCACTTGGTGAGCTTGTTCTCGTGTGATCCTATGGAAAGATGCAAACTGCTCCCCATGTCCATACCAAACCCTGATTAGGGCCTTTGACAGACAAAGATTTAGCAACATGTGGAGAGCAGTGACATTCTGCAGACAATACCCATCAAAATCCAAATTTTAAAAATTAAGAATAAAACAAATAAGATTTAATTCATCTTTGGGGGACTTAATTGTACTCCCATTCCCCCTTTTTGTTTAATTAAAGCATATTTTAAAGCTGCATTTGCTCTTTCCACAATGCTTTGGCCCTGGGGATTATAGGGCAGGCCATGAACCAAATGTATTCCCAAAGCTTTGCCTTAATTAACCCTACATTTTCCAATTGTTGAACTGCTTGGACCACATACTGGCTATCCNAAATCAAATTAAAGGCCTCTTCAATTTCTAGGAACACTTGTAGGACAATATGTAATTCTGTCGCTTGTGCAGATTGAGAAGGGAATAGATGAACTCATGGGGCATCTCATTCCACATAAACCACTCCTACCGCTCCTTTCGATCCATCTGTAAAACATTTACCTTACCACCAATGGGTTCAATTCTAGTTATTTTTGGAAAAATCATTGGATTATGAATTATAAATTGTATCCATGGTTGAGAGGGATAGTGATTATCGCCACATCGAAGCATGTCGACTGTGTTTCCCTCACTCCCCTTGTCCCCTCTATAAGGAGGAGGTGAGGGTAAGGGAGATGGTGAGGGCTCAGGCGGTCTTCCTCGCTTAAAGCTCAACTTAGATATTATGCTAGCTACTTCATCTCCTCTATCTGAAGATTCCTCTGTACTCTCATCAGTACTCTCCTATCTTTTAGCCTCCTTTCTTTTCTGCTTATCACTATGTTGAGACATAACCTCCTTTGCTTCCTCTAATGCTTTTACCCCTTTTTCTATCTCAGCAGCATACTTTCCACTCTTGTCTCTCAGGTAAAATTTGACTAAATTCCAAATGGCTAGCATGCCCAATGGTAATAGGGTACTCGAATAAATCCACTGCCTGCAAGTCTCGACCTAGTCGTTCCCAATATCGGGGGTTCACATAGCCCTCTTCTAGAAACCAGGGTGCCTCTTTAATTATTGTTTCCAAGAATTTGTCTAGAGTTTTTCATTTTTTAATTTAACTCTGCTTCATTTGAGAAGCCATACTAATGCGGTTTTTACTTTCACGTTTGAAGCAGCAGATCCCATGGCTTTGTATCTGAGGTTCTCCATCCCTTTTGGAGGCTAGACTTTCCTAACTCCTTCCCTACATTGGGAGCCTAACTTTGTCCCAACACCGGGAGCCTAACTTTGTCCCTCTACCAGGAGCCTAATTTCATCCCTCTACCGGGGAGCCTCTTCCTAGTGCTAGATTAATTCTTACTTAATGAAACTCCCCTGTAGCTCCTTTTTCTCATTCTAGCTCTTGCACCAGTTCCGAAGTTTCTGCCTTTTCTTTTTCGAACTTCTTCCTCTTCTTTCTCCTTAGTCAACCAAACAGCTTCTAATTCAGCTTGTCTTTGCTTTTCTTTGGCTTCCCGTTCCTTCCACCTGGCTTCTGCTTTTGCTTTCTTTTCTTCTTCTTTCTTGGCCTTTTCTTCTTTTCTTCCCCGTATGGGCCACCAGATGCTGCAACCCTGCACTCTGACTGGCAGAGACAGGAAAACTACATGAACGCCAAGGAAGGTTTCTCCAACAACTTTGTTCTTTATCTCCTGTTTTTGTTTTTCATCAGTCCTCTGCCTCTTATCCCTCCCCCCTCTCCTGGATCCAGTCAGCATTCAGCACGCTCTGAACACAAGCTGTGAATGCAGGCAGTGTGCACAGTGATAGGCCAGTGACTCATCAGGTGAACAGCACAGGATCTTACAAGTGCACAGGCTCAGGTTCTTGGTAAACAGGGATCACGGGGCTTGGCCACACCCGCTTCCCACAATATTTAATTTTAATTCAGTAAATGGAAATAAAAGGGTATTTTAACAAAAGTATTAGAAAGTATTACATTTCTTAGTGCTACCTCAGTATAAACCATAATGAATTTTATTAAAATTCATTTCCATGTTTTTAGATACAGGAACTACTGCATAAATTTAAGGCTGTTTTAACAGTACTACAAATTGAATTACATTTTTTATTTAAATAGCCTTGTTCAAGGTCTTTTATTGCTGTTGATTCACATTCCCTGAATGAATGGCATTTAAGATGCTATAATGAAGATTTCCTTTTTGAAAATACATTTGCTCCTTCTAAAACCTGTGCTTTTTCATTTGTAGGTTGACTTTGGGGATGGAGTGAATGCCTCACTTGAGATTTCAAGGTACTTCATAATTTTGTAAGTGAGATTTTAAAATGGAAATAGTCCCCTTTGAACCTTTGTATTTATAGTACAAAAAGCAAATTCTATGGAATAACTTTTAGAGCTAAATGCTTAGTTTGGATATGAATCTCTCTCATACATGCACATGTATATGCATTTGCACACACACATACATGCACACACACACACGTAACAACAATTAGTAAAAAAAAAAAATAGGACACTCATGTGCAAGAGACCAATAAGAGTTATAAGGGTAGATTTTAAGGAAGGAAATATAAAGGAAAAATAAAGCAATTATATTTTAATCACAAAAATAAAAGTAAAGCACACAGTGCCCACTACTTTTGACCAGCCCTTCCACTTCATAGCATATCCTGGTGACAAATTCAGCTCTAGACAGTTTCTCCAGAAGCTGACCAAGATAGGATGCAATGCAAGCTGCATAGAGTGAACACAAATATGATCCTACATGGAATAAGGTGACAGACGAAAGATAGGCAACTTCAGAATATATTTATATATTTGCTTCAGCCTACAGATTAAAAATACACCTACAAAATTAAAGGAAGTTACTCCATTTTCTAGTTCTAGTTCTGAAAGCCAGTATGAGCATTTCTGAGCCCAGTTTTCTCTTCTTTTTTTTTTCTCTTTTTTATTGTTTATTTTATTTATTTACATTGCAAATCTCTCACTTCCTGAATTCCCCTCAACAAACCCCCTATCCCATACCCCTCCCCATGCTTTGATGAGAAAGCTTACCCACCCACCCTCCTACCCACCCACTACTGCCTGACTACCCTAGCATTTCCCTACACTGGGACATCAAGACTTCACATAACCAAGGGCCCCCCTTCCATTGATACCAGATAAGACAATACTCTGCTACATATGGAGCTGGAGCCATTGGTCACTCCATGTGTAGTCTTTGGTTGGTGATTTAGACTTTGGCAGATATGGGGGGTTTGGTTGGTTGATATTGTTGTTTTTCCTATGGGGTTACAAACCTCTTCAGCCCCCTCAGTCCTTTCTCTAAGTCTTGCATTGTGATTTCCTGCTCAGTCTGATAGCTGGCTGCAAGCATCTGCATCTGTATATGTCAGGCTCTGGCAGAGACTCTAAGGAGACAGATATATCAGGCTTCTGTCAGCAAGCACTTCTTGGCATCAGCAATACTGTCTGGGTTTGGTGGCTGCATATGAGATAGATCCCCAGATTATCTCTTCTTAAAAATAAAAATAAAATGTTATTTTATATTATAACTCAAATGTAGTTATTTAGTCTATTTTTCTCAAGTCAAAATTTTTTTCTCAGCTCACCTGGATGAACCCATTGACTTCTAGTAGTCTTGCTTAAACATCTGTAATTAGTCACATTAGCTAGCATGGGTAGATCTACTTCTAGTGGAGATTGAGTGGCAACTGTAGCCCACATCTACCCCTATCTTACAATACCTTTTTAATCTTCTTTAAGTGGTTCTTTGATATAGGCCACTAGCTCTATAGCCTTGCTTCTGTTACCTTTTATTCCACAATCAAGTCACAAAAGTACTGCAAATGTAAGGGTCAGAAAATGAGTTCCCAATGATGTGTTGGAAGAAACACTATTATATTGCATGGGTATGGGATGGTGGACATACATTTAGTCTACTAATTTAATAAAATCTTAAATTTTTAAAAAGCACAAAGTATAGATTGAAATTGTGATTATAAGTTGAAGATTTTATTTATTACATCTGGCATGGGTATCAAGAAGAAGGTAAGGATTTTCAAGTTCTTGAATCATGGAATTAGAACCTCATTCTTGGTCTCTCTTCCTGGATGTGGAAACTTGTATTTTACATCTCTATGAATAGAGATGTCATCATCTTTCCAATGTAAATAATACCTATGATTACCCTCTTTGTTCTGGTTGTTGTGAGGCTTCAGCATGATCAATTTTTGAGTTCTATACAACAGCTCCATCCTGCAGGTGCTTCATTCTGCAGGTGTTTCATGAACACCAAGAAAAACTCACTATCATTATTATGACTAAATTACTGCAGACATCAATAGATAACATTGGACAAAAACGGGATGGATCATATTGGATCAAAACAGGAAGTGAAAGTGAAACAATTCACTAGAATAAATATAACATTAAACATTGGGGCCAAGATTATTTCATATCCGGTTACCGTGTGCAAGCCATGGTGTTGTTTCTAAGGAAATGAAAACTCTTCACTCTTATATTTCAAATACATCTCAAAAAGTCACTCAACACCTCTGGTCACTAAGTATGTGTAAAAGTTATTTCATAAGACCTATTATTTTCTTATTTCATGCTATAACACTGAAGTGTATTCTCTCTCTCTCTCTCTCTCTCTCTCTCTCTCTCTCTCTCTCCATGCATGTATGTGACTGTCTTGTTGTGCGTGTGCATGCGTGTATTTAAACATACAATTATATACTTTTTAAGTGTAATTTAAATGACAGTACATTACATAGATACTGGACAGTAGACAGCTGAACATATGGATTATATACAAATGCATGGTATGACTCAATATACTAATGTACCAGTCAGTATCAATTTCTTCTCTGGTAAAATCTAATGTCTTGAGATGGTAAGAAGCTTTATTGATGATATAATTCACATGAATCATACTACACACTTTTATTTATTAAGAAAACAGGAAAGGGGGAAAATATAAAATATTGGCTTTTTTGGTTGAAAGTAAAGTAAAAATTGTTACCGTCAGGGTAGGAAAGTTTTGTGAATGGGAAATCAGAAACTAAGCTGCAAGTTCAAGACATTTATTTACAAACCTATTTACTTTTCTATAACTTCCCATTAAACCTAATCAGTAGTTTATTCCCTTAACTTTTGGCCCAGAGGCTAGATTTATATTTGCAATTTTCCATCTTATATTCCCATAGGCTATTTTTCTGATCCCCATGACATTTCTATCAAGAGTAGATATCTCTTTTCTTTACTTTCAAGAGATAACGTTGGTTCTATTATTTTATTTTATTTTTTTAGTAGATATTTTCTTTATTTACATTTCAGATGCTATCCCTAAATGTCCCTATACCCTCTCCCTGCCTTGCTCCCCTACCCACCAACTCCCACTGCTTGGCCCAGGCATTCCCCTGTGCTGGGTCATATAAAGTTTGCAAGACCAAGGGGCCTCTCTTACCATTGATGGCCAACTAGGCAATCTTCTGCTATATATGCAGCTAGAGACACGAGCTCATGGGGTAATGGTTAGTTCATATTGTTGTTCCACCTATAGAGTTGCAGCCCCCTTCAGCTCCTTGGGTACTTCCTCTAGCTCCTCTTTTTATGTAGCCAGTCTTGCATATGAGAGGTTCTCAGTTTGATCCCTAGCACTATAAAAAATGAGACAGTGGATGCATACAGGACTGCAGGATGATCCCAGTCTCTCTGGAGGAAGATGTTGAAGGAAGGGAACAAAGCCCTTTGTTGGCCTTAGCTAGTTTGCGAAGCACTTGTGCTAGGGTAGGCCAGCTCCGGAGACCATCAAGAGGAACTCTTGTATTTCTTGTGTAAGGGATACTCATTTTGAAGTGGAAGAGCCTACATAAAAGCATTTTCCTGATGCTCTGATGGGACTCCAAGGGCCCATGCCTCTACCCTCAAGTGGATGTGGGATAACACTTGTTTTCATCTGTAGAATGTGAGTCACCATTCATACTGTTCTCTTTTCCTTTCCCTGAGAAATTATCTTTAATATTTACAATCTCATTTTATTTTTAATATCCCTTGGAGGCTGATACTTTCACACTTGGTAGCATTCCATTATAGCCTTACATACTTTTTGTAGAGATGAGTATGACTAGGCCATGAGTCTCAGGAAAGCAGGTTTACCATGGAGGGAAAAGTTCTTTTGAAATCAGAAGTAATCAATCTGGAGCAACTAGAATATGTCTATCTCCTGACAGCTCTGCTTACCACTATTGTCTGAAACAAGTACAAAATCGTAATCAAGTAAGACTGTACTCCTGTCCTTTTTGTTTGTTTGTTTGTTTGTTTTGTTTTGTTTTTCGAGACAGGGTTTCTCTGTGTAGCCCTGGCTGTCCTGGAACTCACTTTGTAGACCAGGCTGGCCTCGAACTCAGAAATCCACCTGCCCCCACCTCCCAAATGTTGGGATTAAAGGCGGGTGCCACCACTGCCTGGCTGTGCTCCTGTCCTTAGAAAAATTATATATGAGTGGAAAGAGAAAAGGAATATTAAATAATAATAATCAATAATATACTATAATATTCATATCATCATCATCATCATCATCATCATCATCATCATCATCATCTATCCAAGAGCAGGGAATGTTATAATGAAGGACAGAAAACAAGGCAGTGAGCTATTTGGATAATGGATGACCTTAGAGATTCTACAGCTAGCATGATCAGATGGAAGAGGTGCCAATTGTAATTACTCCCAAAAGTGTAAAGAAAGACCAACTTTCCATTAAAGAAAGAGCAACTACAAAACCCTGAGGTGGGAGTTATCACGCTATGTCCTCTGGTCAGAAACAATCTTGACCAGCTATGGGAAGAAGAATTCCAAACAACGTATGTACACCCAAACCAGACCAGGAAGAACCCTACAAGCCACACTAAGAAAACTGAATTTATTCAAACTGCTGCAGACAGTGAAGATTTGTGTATGACAGTGGCATGACCTAAACAGTTTTTGAAGTTTTCCATACTATGAGTTTCTATACATGGGAAGAAAGGACCCATTGGGGAAAATGCCACAAGAGAGAAAAAAACAGCTAAACAAACTGCTAAGATTGAGTAAAATTTGATGGGCTTCCAAACTTGGATGGGAAGACTGGGAGAAAAATTTCAGATTCAATATGCAGATGAGAAAAAGACAGGAACATAAGAAAACATGGCTTAGAAGCTGAGTTGATGGTGGCTCATGGTTCAAAGTTTGGTTCCCAGCACCCATATGAAGTGGGTCACAGGCTCCTATAACTCCAGCTCCAGGGCATCTGGAACCTCCCTCCAGAATCTATAGGTATTTCCCTCCTGTTTGGAAATCCCTTTCCCAAATTGCTTACCACATCATATATATGGATAACTTTGTTAATATTAATTAACACATAACTTGAAAACAAAATTAAATTTCCTAACAATGAAATACTACACATAGAGATACAAGATCGTCCTATATTTGCACAGAAAGGGAAAGTAGTTTATGTGATTTTTTTATTAGATATTTTCTTCATTTACATTTCAAATGCTATCCCCAAAGCCCCCTATGCCCTTCCCTTACCCTACTCCCCAACCCACCCACTCCTGCTTACTGGCCCTGGCATTCGCAGTACTAGGGAATATGATCTTGGCAAGACCAAGGGCCACTCCTCCCATTGATGGCCAACTAGGCCATCCTGTGCTACATATGCAACTAGAGACACAGCTCTTGGGGGTACTGGTTTGAAGTCTAAAATAGCCATAGAGTAGGTGAAAAAATTCACAGGTAGAAGCAGAGGGTAACTTACTCTGTCCCACACAAATTACTAAATCACTACACACTGAATGACTAAATAATTTTTATCGAGCAATGAATGCAATCATCTGTTCCTTCAAACAGAGAAGCACTTAGTTTTTGAGTCAATAATACCATTGTTACTTAACAAGAATTCACACACTTTGTCAACTTTGTATTAAGAATTGGAGGTGAATGGTAAGAAATTTAATGGTAGACATGAGGTAACTTTCTCACAGAGATTGCCATCATGAAAGAACAGAAGATGAAGGATGAAGGCCAAAATTTTGGTGATCACGATGATAAACTGTACCATTGCTTTGATCCTGAGACTTTTAACTATGAGTCAGTTAATGGACAAAATCCTCCTAAGCCCCTCAGAAGCTTCTATCTATTGTGCCTCCTGCGAACATTTTTTTTTTAATTCTCCCTAATCTGAACTGAAGATCTGCACAGTCCTTTCTTATAGAGATTGACAACTGATGAACTCTGTCATTGCTTTGATAAGGAAAATATTAAGGCTGGTATGCATGCCTGATTTTTGTTGCTCTGTGATATGGATGCTCGACTCCTAGGAATCAGGAGTGAGTGATTTAGTGATTTAGCAGTTTGAGTACCACAACCCATTTGGTAAAAGTGTGAAGGCCAAATTAATTTTATGCATGAAATTATTCCAGGTCAGAACAAGAGGAAATCCTGCTAATGATATGGTCCAACTTCCTCAGAATAATCACTTATAGAAAAAACAAAGTTCTACATGGTGGTGAAGAAAATGTCTCTAGTTTCTGCCTTGAAATTCATACTTGTTGACTCCTCCATTCTCCCTCACTGCAAATTACATAACTTGATTACTACTATATGCTTAAAATTTGCATTTGTTCTTATTCCCTGTGAAAAGTCAAGTAATCTGATTTCAAGGATAAATGGGTACAGAAGTCACTTATATTTTCCAGATGTACTTTAAGGATAATACATTCTATATAATATGTAGTAAGAATATCTATTGTAAAACAGTAGATAACAACCAATAGATTATAAGAAAAATGAATAAACAAGGATGTTAAGACAACCTTCTGAAGGATATAATTCATGCATTCATTTTATAACCATATAATTACATATTTATCACTCATATAATTAGCTATTCTGGAACATACATACATATATCTTTTTTCAATTTACTAAGTATTTTGACTCTTTATAAGTAATGTTCATAATTTTAAGGCATTTAAAGTTATGAGCCATTCATTTGAAGGGCTTTACCAGGATTTACTTAATTAGTTCTCCTTGACTGGAGCTCACATGGTGATGAACTTCTTGCTACTTTAAGCATCATGGCAATCAGTCTGTTATTGTAGTTACCTCTTCATTGGATTATGTCTTCAAGAAAGACCTTAAATACCTAGTCAAAGTATGTACAATGCCAAACTCAAATGAACAATTGTCATACTAATTTACATCTCTATCAACATCATCTACCCTAAGTATTCCTACTTGAAGGGCAAAAGAGTTAGAATTTTTTGAAGAAATGAGACATATCAACTCTCTGAAATGAGAGAGTAAACAGGGAGGGTTTTTATCATGGCTTAAAATAATTCCAGTTCTTCAGATCACTCTAAAATTTCATTTCCTTTAGCATATGCTTTAACAGATTATAGAAAATACTAATGAGATTTTCTACGAACACTAAGAATTAAATGAGAATTGTATGCCTTATTGTGAATGCCTCATGACCATGTTGATTTGTATATTCCCATGGGAATATTTTAGATGTCAATTATAAAAGCATTTAATATATTAAAATATAAAAATGAATGCATTTTTATCAAGATTAATGGTATTTTTTACTAAAGTCATTCCAAATTTTAGCTATACTTAAATGTGATTTAAACTGTTTAGATTTTATTACTCTTCATTTTTTTTCTTATGAGAAAGAGTTTCTCTGCTGTCTAGAACTCACTCTGTAGACAGACTGGACTTGAACTCAGAGATCTGCCTGCCTCTGCTTCCTGAGTTCTGGGATTAAAGTCATGGGCTATCACTGCCTGACTGGGTTTTAGTAGTGATCAAACATTTTAATTATGTTTGGTGTGACAACACTAGGGTCAACGTTACTGTAGTTATCAAAACTTTCAATGTAAATGCTTTTCTCACATAATATAATTCCAAGATGGTCATGATTCTTCTTTCAGCTAATATCATCCAAAGGAGGTCATGACTCAGTGAACATCCTAGTGAAAGAAGGACTGAGAGAAAGTCAGATAATGTCTTCTTCCTCCAAATGAGTCAGTATCATCCTGTCATTGGGTGATGGTGTGTTTTTAATGAACACCAATGGGAAAAGTGCTTTGAAGTATGTCAGGTTGATGAATTCAGAGATTAAAGACATCAAAGGATACTAGTTCCATGAGCACTGATATCATCATGAAGAGTAAAGCTAATTGCTCTGATAATTGTCAGAGCAAGCTGCAAAGATTTCAACTTAATAAATTCTGAACATTGAGGTAAATGTAGGAAAAAAATCAAGTTTGCATTTTTTCCTATATAGAATGCATAACATTGCCATGCATACAAGTTTTACGAGACCATGGTAACAGAGTGGAGTCCTGTCCTCTGCTACAGTCTTCATACATTTTATACACTGGCAGCTCTGAATACATCTACTATTAAAAGCACAAGTGTGCCCCCTTCTGAATAAAAGAAATATTAAGACCTATATCTGTACTTCAAATAATAATGTCTCTCCTCTTGGGATCAAACCGAATAAATAAATGTTGGCAAATATCAGTTGTGAGTGAACCCTTTGGGAAATACTATGAGAGAGAGGGAGAGAGAGAGAGAGAGAGAGAGAGAGAGAGAGAGAGAGAGAGAGAGAGAGAGAGCAAGCTGCTATGTGATATTCATCACTGAAAACTTATGAAATCCAGCATTCCAGAAGAAAGTATGATCTCATTTTTGACAAAGAATCAAAGGCCAGGAGCTACCTCAAGACAGAGTACAGAGAGTCTGGAGAACAACTGGCAACTATTTTAGGTACTGAAATAGATTTAAAAAAAAGTTAGTGTCAGTCCCCAATGATGGTTCAGTTATGTTTTGAAAAACAGCAGCTGTATGAGCTAAGTCTCCGTGTTTACTTCACAATTTGCTTTGCTTTTTCAGTTTTGAAGATGATAAAATAAAGGTCAGAACGATTAAATAGGTTCAACACCATTTATTGCTTATCCTTATACAAATTATTCTACCTGTAGTGAAACTCCCTTATCCAAATAAGCTATTCTGGTCTTTAAAAACATTTACTTCAATTCAGAGTGTACATTTGTTCTTTTGTACATTAAGAAGAAAAATCAACTTAGAACAAAAATGCAGATTGGATACAGAAATACAGAATACATGTTGGATTTAATTTTCTTGGCCATGTACCAACAGACTGTCTCACAGTTTCATGGAAATGAAATAATTGTGTTAGAATAATAAAAATGACAACAGCAATGACTAGGTAAATGAAAAACGAATGGGTTAAATTCATAGCATCATTAGGAGCTGATGGTTCGATGACAGCTTACATCACAGTTTAATATGTCCCAGGATACCTGAAAAAAATGTGAGCAAACTTAACTAAGTTCAGTCTTGTTGGGTGGTTCTTTGTCTTGTGTTGGCTGTTACAATAGCAGATAAAAAACTAGTTTGTCTCCTTTCAAATGCAAGGGGAGCAGATTAGGCTTATGTGGGATTCTTTGATCAGTTGGATTTTTCTCCTAGTCCTATCATATTATTACAGTAAATATTTTAGGAAGATATAAATGAAATTTCAATGTTTAGTGTTTCATGTCATATGGAAAATCTATTTCCTTTGCATAAACCATTGTCCTTTTCTTATCTTTCTAGTGTAATTTTTTAAAAAATTACCAACCACTAAAGTTATGAAAGCTTTGGATAAAAGAAGTACAGGTCTTTCAATGTAATAACTCTAGTCTACCATACATTTGATTTCTTTTCACAATAATTCTATGATTCTACAGAGCCAATGCAGAACTGAGTTCAGTCTGTATTTATTACTGAATTAAGTCTTTGGAATATTTTAGAATTATAAACTGGATTTTTTTTTTTTTTTTAGTTTTTGTTTTTGGTTTTGTTTGGATTTGTTCTTTGAACTGTTCTCAGTGGATAAAGCTGACTGTAAAAACCACATTTTAAAATGTCAGATGCCACATGGCCTAAGATTTGCTAATGATAAACAAGAGAATAAATCAATCATCGGCAATATATCATCTTAAAATGAAATATTTGCAGTAACTCTGCTTTTTACTATCCAGGTCATATCTATAACTCCTGACAGCAACTATAATCATTTGACATATAGGTGCTCTATACTCTTTCCTAGTACAAAATCTGGATTTTAAGTTGGAAGCCTATTATTTGGCCAATGTATTCCATTTCAAAGAACATTTATTGAATCAACAGATGTAAAAAGCCTTTGATTAAATTAATGTGTATTGTATATTCATTGCCAAAAATATATTCTCAAGTAAAACATACACTATGATCATCGCTGACTATTCATAATTGTGCAATGAACCATCTTGTAGAATAAACAACCTCCATAGTTCTCATTTAGAGAAACTTTAAAACATTCAGTCTAGTAATTACATTGAATAATAGCTTAATTTAAATTGTAAAAGACCTCTAGGGTGTTATTTATTTCATCTCCACTGTGTGATAACTTTCACACAGAAAGAGGCTAAATATACTCATGAATCAATGTGGACAATACAGAATTAATATTGAAAATAAATCTATTTTACTCTCATTTCTTTAAAACATATAAAGTGAACACCATATTTCCATTTATTCCAGCCTCCACTCCACATATATGAAGGCTCTTTTCTTGGCTCTTGTTACATAAAATTTATATCTACCATATAATGCTTTAAATATGACTCCTGCCTTTAAAATAATTATATCTGATCAGGAAGATCATTTCTATTTTTGTGGGTACCTGGTATGTATATCACTATGTCATTTGGTACTCTTTCTTGTTGAATTATATATAACTTTTGTCTGGTGAGTTTGGTATCTGCAAATGACTAGCTATTTTGTAGTCACCACTTGAGAGATAAGCATGGGATGTGGATCTAACCAATGGGTTCCCTTTGACTTCAGTGTCTGTTCAAAGATGGATCACTGTTAAGGATTGTTTGATCTCATTAAAACATTGTTAACTTAAGCAACATGCAAATGTTACAATGGCATTAACCATCCCTGAGACATACAACATTTTAATAACAGTAACAAATACACTACACATTTAGAGCAAGTGGAGCGCCATCACTCGGTTGGGAATGAAAAGTGTTGCAGTACATTTGAAGGCAGTCTTGATGACCCTCATACAGTTTACAAGCACGTACAATAAAATCGCTGTTGTTTATTGACACTTATAATTATTTTATTCATGATTAACCAAACTCAGAAGTATTCAAGATAGCTTTTGTCTTTGTAAATTTTCTACTGATTTAATAAAATAGCACAAACAAGACAACATCTAAAAGCAATTATTTGGGACATATAGATATCCCAATAAAAAGCAAACAAGTACACTGAAGATGGTGGGAGAATTTTGAACCTCAAAGTTCACCCATTAGTAACACAGCTGCCCTAATAAAATATGCTACCAATGCAGGACCATGTGCTGCAAGTTGTGAACCTATAGGAGCCAAACTCATTGTCAACAAGTGAATAGAAAGCCAAACTAGTCCATGAACACAGGAGTATATTGCATCAAAAGAGATGAGCTATAGGACATGGATAGGAGCAATTAGTACTTACTGCTAAGTTAAAGAAGAAAGTCTGTAAATGTTACATACAGTCTGATTCCAAATGGGCAAATTTTGGAAAGAAGAAACTCTATAAATGTTACATACAGTCTGATTTCAAATGGGGAAATTTTGGAAAGAAGAAAGCCTCTTTAGAGTGTCTACAGCTATATCCACAAAAATGTCTCTAGCTGCAAAAAAATCAGGATAAAGAAAGAAAGGGTAAATCCATAGAATATAGAATTTTTAGGATAGTCAAACCAATCATTAAAATGATAGCTCCATGACACTATGTATTTCTCCAATCTTATGCACTACAACAAAAAGGATGGCCACAAGTTTAAGTTACAGTCCCTTATTTAATAAATAAACATCAATTCTCATTTATCTACATTAGAAATGTACCACAGTCAGCAGGAATAACTAGAGGGGGAATGGTGGGAACCCTATGTATTCTGTTCAGTTTCTAATCTTAACTAAAATGCATACTAAATATAATTTCTATTAATTTATAAAAAGATCAAATGAATTATAATTTTTGTGTTGTTTAGGATTGAAAGTCATATTAAATATTTCTTTGGAGGTGCCATGTGGGGAAAAGCTGTCTATACAAAGGACAATGCAAGTTAAACTGAGATGAATGACAGGAAGAGAGAGAGAAAGAAATTGAATCTCTCATGTTTTCTGGCTTCTGGAGAACAACTTAGCTTGGACTCAAGGCTATCCAAAGTTTTCAATTATAGGCCACGCAACCAACTTAGGCTGAACTGGTCTTTTTGCTATTTAATGGATTTACAAAGACTGGTAGTGTGAGTCTATTTATAGGATACGGTAAAAAAAATTCATACACTATTTTTCAAGTGAATAAAGAAACCGTTTTCAAACAATACTGATAACAGAACCTGCAGATATTCAGTTAAAGATAATGAAACACACTCTTAGGTGAGCAACATTTTTAAGTTATGACATAAGTTATACTTATGTCATATATAAGTATGGGAGCAGAAAGTCTCCCATACTTAAAGGGAAACTTCTCTATTTGCTGAGCATCTTTTGAGGTAGACTTTCTTTCTTTCTTTCTTTCTTTCTTTCTTTCTTTCTTTCTTTCTTTCTTTCTTTCTTTCTTTCTTTCTTTCTTTCGTTCGTTCGTTCATTCTTTCTTTCTTTCTTTCTTTCTTTCGTTTGTTCTTTCTTTCTTTCTTTCTTTCTTTCTTTCTTTCTTTCTTTCTTTCTCTCTTTTAAACTCAGATGTTTGATGAAGACAAAGGTTGAACATCACTATGTTTAAAACCTGGATAGGTCCTAGTGTAGGAGTGAGCTCTGCTCAATTCCAAGAAAAACTTCCAAAAGAATAACTGCCAAGCAGAATTTGAGCACATGGAAATAATATAGAAATTGATTTATTGGAAATTTATTATTATACCAGATAAATTGACTAGGTCAGGATAACTTGGTAACTTTTCCCACAGTAACAGTCAGCATATGCAAAGGTAGGAAGGAGACAGACATCTGACAGATCAATTTCTATGTTGTAATATAGCAAACAATAGGAGGTAGCATGTCTATACAGAGTATATGTTACTAGGTGTAAATATACAGTGTATGTAGACATGTACTTGATTGCAAAGGTCAAGTGACACTCATCTCAGTAATTCCCCCTTGCAGCTGAATGCTGGTCTTAGGAAGATTATCTCAGGACATCTTTTTCAAGTCACTGGTTTTTTTAATAGTCTTTTACATTATGGAATAAACATATAAGTGAGCAGTAGCCCCGGAAGTCATTGAAGAATCTCACTGATGTCTAACCACTTCTGATAATATGTCATCAGTTATTACATGTAGATAATTTCATCTTAATACTCCAACAACAAAAAGCCAAGGTCATCTTGGTCTGGTCAGAATCCAGGGTAGCACTTCCTATGGGTATGTGTAGGTGGACACACATACCACATGTATTCAGCATGTGCATGCATGTGTATGATACTGAGGATTGAATTTAGACTCTCACACATGTTATGTAAGTACTTTACAGCTGACCTACCTTCACAGGCCTGTTTATTTTACTTACTTTTCAGTTTCTTCTGAGAAAGGGTCTCAGGAAGTTCCTTGTCCTGAATTTATAATCCCCCAATCATAATCCTCAGGAGAAGTTGTAATGACATCATAGCCCTACCACCAATGTCTTACAAGCTTTCTTCAAGTCACCATTTCTTGCCAAATGTTTCTTCTAGTCAACTTGGGGGATTTAATTTATTTATTACTTGTTTTTCAGATTCCTTCCTGCCCAATAGCACTCTGACTTTCTAACATTTTCAATTTCTGCTGGAAGACTGAAATATGTCTGTGACAACGTAGCCATAGTGATGACACGTCTTTATTGTTCTGTCACACTGTACTTCTTAAAGACTTTGGGATATTGTAGTCCATTTTAGGAACTATGTATCACTTAAGATTAAAAAAAAATAACTGACTTCTCAAAGGTGACCTAAGGATGTCTGACTCAAATAACTGTCTTTTTAGCAGGTACATGGGCAATTCTGCCAACTGGGATTCCTGCTGCTAATGTGGTTTCCCATATTGTTGTGTGGGAAGCCATCGTGACATCAGCCCCTACACCACCGTTCAAATAGCAGCACTCACACACACACCTACTCCCTACAGATCATCACGGACAGCTTTCTTCTCTCCTATTTGTATAAAAAAGGGAAGCAGATGAACTGTGTTATTTGAGGGGGTGGAGATAAAAATTTCCTAGCTATTTCTTGCACAGAGAAACCATGGAAAAGGTTTCCAGAAAGATTTGAAGCAGAAATGAACACTCTTGGATTCAGATCTTGCCTATGCTGCTCTTCAGGCATGTCTTCCCTTCCATTTCAGAGTTCTGGCAAACGTATAAAGGAAAGATGATTAATCCATTTTCTTAAGAAGTGTTTGCAGTAATGAGAAACATGGAATGTGAATTTTATGAGCATATTGAAGTGGGTTTGTGTGTGTGTGTGTGTGTGTGTGTGTGTGTCAACAGCATTGAAGATAAAGCTAAGTAAAGCTAGTTAATGCTTTACTTGCCTTTTAATTAGGTATATTTAAGGATGGAAGTAGTTTGGAAAGTACATACCCTTCAGAGCATAGCTTTTGGTAGGCAGAATTGGTTGAAAGCTTCTAGCAGAATCTGTTACTCAATGAACATCTTTGTATGGTTTTGAGCATGCTTGTTTACCATATGCCTTACAAATACTGCATTCTACTGTTAAGTTTTCAACAAAACATTGGCTTTTTACATAATCATTTGCAAGTTAAGATGGCTTTACAGAGTCCTGTAAAATAACTGGAAACAGTAACTTCCGTTCATAACTACCAATATAGGACACTGTTCACGGGTGTACAATCACGAAAATTTCTTTTTATTTTTCTTGTTTTCTGTTGTTGTTTTTTTGTTTTGTTTTTCAAGACAGGGTTTCTCTTTGTAGCCCTGGTGATCCTGGAACACACTTTGTAGTCCAGTCTGGCCTTGAACTCAGAAATCAGTCTGCCTCTGCCTCCCAAGTGCTGGGATTAAAGGCACGTGCCACCACTGCCTGGCCTTTCTTTCTTTGTTTCTTTGTTTCTTTGTTTCTTTGTTTCTTTGTTTCTTTCTTTCTTTCTTTCTTTCTTTCTTTCTTTCTTTCTTTCTTTTTCTTTCTTTCATTCTTTCTTTCATTCTTTATCTTTTTTTAAAGACAGATACTGATATACTTCTTGTTAAGTGAGCATGATGTCAGGTGTTATTCAAAACAAAATATCTAGACAGAGAAATGGGCTCATGTAATAACCAAATGATGCACAGGATTATTCTCTCAAGGGAAACAGATATAGCCAGGGTGGTCATAAGTAAAACTAGACAAATCATAGTAGATATTGAGTAGGGAAAAGGACTAAAGCTCTGAGTGTCAGCAGAAAGAATGGAAAGAGGCAACCTCCAGAGTGTACCAGAAGCATGGGAGGTGAGAGACTTTCAGGACTCAAAGGGAGAGACCTTAGATGAAATGCCCTGCATTGGGTAGAGGGAACTTGTAGAGCCCACCTCCAGCAAAAAGACAGGACTTCGAGTGGAGATGGTGTTTCCATCCCACTGTCAAAACTAGGACTCATAATTGTTCCTGTCTGAAAAAATTACAGGGATGGAGATGGAGAAGAGCCTGAAGAAAAGAAGTTCCAGTGACAGGCCCAAAGTGGGATCCAGTTCAAGTGGAGGCCCTAAGGCCTGACACTATTACTGAGCAATGGAGCATTCACAAAAAAGGAACCTATTACAATTGTACTCTGAAAGACTTAACAAGCAGCTGAAAGAGTCAGATGCAGATATTTGCACCCAACCAATGGACAGAAGCTGCTGACCCCTGTGGCTGAATTAGGGAAAAGCTGTAAGAAGCTGAGGAGGATGGTGACCCTGTAGGATGACCAGCAGTCTCAATTAACCTGGAACCCCAAGATCTCTCAAACACTGGCCCACCAATCAGGAAGCATACACCAGCTGATTTGAGACACCCAACACATATTCAGCAGAGGACTGCTGGGGGGTCTGGGTTTAGTCAGAGAAAATACACCTAAACCTCAAGAGACTGAAGGCCCAAGGGAGTTTAGAGGTCTGGTGGGATGGCAGGGGGAAAGATGGAACAGTCTGAAGGTGTACTAGAAGGGGAATACAATCTGGAATTTAAAATAAGTAAATATATAAATAAAAGATTACAAAATCAAAAGTTGAATGTCTTAAAAACTGTTTATGAAAAGTTTCATGTGAGCAAAATTACATTTGGACAAATAAATTGTGGTGTGTGAATGTGTTTTATAGAACATGGACACAGTTTTTACTGGCTAAAAACTTGTGTGTTTTTGTTAATTAGAATACTGTCCCTGTGCCCTCTAGTTAGTCTGGCTAAGGGTTTATCTATCTTGTTGATTTTCTCAAAGAACCAGCTCCTGGTTTGGTTGATTCTTTGAAT
>NC_034591.1:126382607-126433904 GCF_900095145.1 Mus pahari | reverse complement strand
GAATGGCTGAGAAACACTGAAAAAATGTTCAACATCCTAGTCATCAGGGAAATGCAAATCGAAACAACCCTGAGATTCCATCTCACTCCAGTCAGAATGGCTAAGATTAAAAATTCAGTTGAAGGCAGACGCTGGCGAGGTTGTGGAGAAAGAGGAACATTCCTCCATTGCTGGTGGAATTGCAAGCTTGTACAACTACTCTGGAAATCAGTCTGGTGGTTCCATAGAAAATTGGACATAGTACTACTGGAAGATCCAGCAATACCTCTTCTGGGCATATACCCAGAAGATCTTCCAACTGGTAATAAGGACATATGCTCNACTATGTTCATAGCAGACTTATTTATAATAGCCAGAAGCTGGAAAGAAACCAGATGTCCCTCAACAGAGGAATGGATACAGAAAATGTGGTACATTTACATAATGGAATACTACTCAGCTATTAAGAACAAAGAATTTATGAAATTCTTGGGCAAATGGATGTATCTGGAGGATATCATCCTAGTGAGGTAACCCAATAACAAAAGAAGTCACTAGATATACACTCACTGATAAGCGGATATTAGCCCCGAAACTTAGGGATATTAGCCCAAGATACATTTTGCAAAGCACAAGAAAACCAAGAAGGAAGACCATCATGTGGATACTTCATTCCTCCTTAGAGTAAGGAACAAAATACCCATGAANGGATATAGGTACAGAGACAANATTTAGAGCTAAGATGAAAGGATGGACTATCCAGGGACTACCCCATCAGGGGATCCATCCCATCATCAGCCACCCAGATCCTATTGCACATAACAGCAAGATTCTGCTGAAGGGACCCTGATATAGTGGCCTCTTGTGAGGCTAGGCCAGTGCCTATCAAACACAGAAGTGGATGCTCACAGTCAGCTATTGGATGGAACACAGGGCCCCCAATGGAGGAGCTATAGAAAGTACCCAAGGAGCTGAAGGGGGCTGCATCCCTGTAGGTGGAGCAACAATATGAACTAACCAGTACCCCCTGAGCTCATGTCTCTAGCTGCATATGTAGCAGAAGATGTCCTAATCGTCCATCATTAGGAAGAGAGGCCCCCTGGTCTTGCAAACTTTAGGGGAATGCCAAGGCCAAGAAGTGGGAGTGGGTTTATAGGGGGGCAGGAGCGAGGGGAGGTTATAGGAACTTTCGGGATAGCATTTGAAATATAAATAAAGAATATATCTAATAAAAAATAGTCAAAAAAGAAAACCAAAAACAAAAAAAAAAACTTGTGTGTTTTATGTATTCATCACCTGATCCACCCAAAGCCCTGTCAGCCAATGCCTGTTTTACTTCCTCAATATTGTTAGATATTTTATTTAGCCAGCTGAAGAATCTCTTCCATATAAAGGGGGAAACCGATTACTAGATTTTAAACAGAAGGTTAGTTTTGAATTTTTTATATAGCCCAGGCTAAACCTGGAACTCATGTTCTCATAGCCTTGCCCTCCTGAGTGCTGGTATTCAGATGTGTACCACCATACCCAGTTCAGTGTTTTCATTTCAGAGATTTTTTTTCTTGTTTTAAATGTCATATTTATATGTTCATTGCATTTTGAACTATTTATATAATTTATTTTAAATATGTGTGGTTCACTTCATAAAAAAATCTAGCTGCAGCCTAATTCGGGTTGAGGTGTCCAGCACACACACATGGGATTTTCTCCCACATGAAGAATCTAGATTTTTGCTATAGCTGTCCTCATTCATATTTAATGACACTAAGCTTATTGTATAATTCATAGACACTAGAAATAGTTCTTAACAGAACTAGATATATTGATTGAGTGTACGTCTACTAAGTCATATTGCATTGCACCACTATGTGATAAGGCAAATCATATGAGATACAGAACAGACATAGCATATACTGGTTTGTTCTTATAGATTTTAGCAGATGACACAGAACAGGCCCTATGTATAAGACCAACTCTTGATACATCAGGTATCACACAGTTTTATCAGAAAATGACTAACTCTATGTACTCAAAATGTACCTAAGACAGGTGTGATGGATTAAACAGGGTCAGAAGAGATGACTCAGTGGCTAAGAGCATATACCATTCATTCTTCCAAACATCTGAGTTCATTTTCTAGCACCTATGTCAAATATCTAACAAATGCCTATAACTCTAGTTCCAAGGATTTCTGAGCCCTCTGGTATCTGTGGTAACTTGAATGTACTTATTTGAGCCTGTGTGTGGCTCAAATAGATATGCATAAGGCATGGGTAAGACATGTCATTGTGTATGTTCATTCTGATCTGGACAATGGGAAATATACTGTTACCCTCTTAAGGATGCATATGGATTCATTTCTGATGTGATATAAGGCATGGAATGTTCTAAAAATCATAGCAATCTCCATTAACTTATTCTCTTAAGTACAGACACAATATTCATGAATTTACGACCAACGGTGGAGTTTTCTTTGTCATATTTTTAGTCCTTCAGGAAGCCTATCGGTCCATTGTGTTCTTTCTTCTCTGTAACAAGAAAAACCTGAAAGATATTGTTACATGCACCTAAATTTCACAGATCTAAGTAATGTATTTTTCCAAGGACCTTGCTTTGGGTTTTAACTCTATAACATCCAGTAAAATCCATGAGAAAGAATTGAGTGTCCAAGTAATAAAAATATGTACCTATAAAGGAGTGAACAATATATATCGCTCAGTGCTGATTAGCCCAAGGGTCTCTATGAAGATCAGGCAAATTTCTGTGTCAATGGTCATGAAGATCATTCTATTTTGGAAAGGCTAAACCAACACTACAACAAGAAATGTAGAGACATCGTTTACTGTTTTGAGTAAAATACTTATGAAACCAACAATGGAGACTATTTTCAGCCCCAAATGATTTTTGCACAAAAGTCTAAAATACACATGGCATCAATTCAATACAATATATTACAATATAATACAATATTTATGCCTATAAAATACAAATTAGATACTCAGTCATTGTTAACCAATGATGGCTACCTGCAAAGGGAAATGAGAAAAACATGTCAGTTTGTGTTTGTGTATGGTGTGCATAGATTTTTTCAGGCCACAACAAAATATATTTAATTGATGTGCATGAACATTTTCCCTGTGCTTTGAGAATACTGTATTCAGATGCAACAGAGACAAGGCAGATAACACATATCCACATGAAAACAAGGACAGGTGCTTGACTTTGTTTGCCTGCTTCTTTTAATGGAACCGTGGACTATATGCCAAAGCTGCCTATAACTATGTGTGATGTGAAGGAAATTAAATAGTGGCACAGAGAAATACTATTGTATTGAATAGTAAGTAGATAAATAGTGCATATGTGTATATTCTGTCTTAAAGGAACCAGTTCACTTATTTCATTTCTGCATAGATTTTTAATCTAATGTAAAATTACTTAACACATCACCATTTTTAGGTTGAGGTCCAAGATTCCACCCTGATTCAACTATCTTCTGGACTGAAGCTTCAATTTTCTCAACCTGCAGTGTTTTCAAAAGTAAAAGTTCTGGGAACTGAGATGGTTCAGTAGTTAAGAACTCTTGTTGTTCTTGCACAGGGCATGCACTAGTTCACAGCACACATGCCTGGTGGCACAAAACTGCCTACAACTCCAGTTGTAGGAGACTGAAGCCTTCCTCTGTACTCTGTGAACACCAACATGCACATAGTATGTACACACACACACACACACACACACACACACACACACACACACACAGAGAGACAGAGAGACAGAGAGCTCTTAATACTTAACATGAATTCTTGGGACATACCTATGTATTTATACATATATGCATATACACATGTATACATATACTTAAAGATATATTTATGCATTCAAATATCCATGTTTACATATGCAAATAAAATGTGTGTCTTTATGGATGTATATAAATGCACATTTCCTAAAACATTATCACAGAACAATTAATTTAAAATTACTTGTTCTTAATAGCTTCAACTTTACAGATTGCGAAGTTTTTCACGCACTAGACATTTTATAAACATTTATTAAAATTATTTGGCCTCTTGTGAGGCTATTCCAGTGCCTGGCAAACACAGAAGTGGATGCTCACAGTCAGCTATTGTATGGAACACAGGGCCCCCAATGGAGGAGCTAGAGAAAGTACCCAAGGAGCTGAAGGGGGCTGCAACCCTGTAGGTGCAAGAACAATATGAACTAACCAGTACCCCCTGAGCTCCAGTCTCTAGTTGCATATGTAGCAGAAGATGGCCTAATTGGCCATCGTTGGGAAGAGAGGCCCCTTGGTCTTGTAAACTTTATATGACCCAGCACAGGTTAAGGCCAGGGTCAGGTAGTGGGTGTGGGTGGGTAGGGGGGCAGGGGCGGGGGTGGGGTATAGGGAACTTTCGGTATAGCATTTGAAATGTAAATAAAGAAAATAATAATAAATAAATTTAAAAAATTATTTGGCTATTTCCTAATTTAAATATGGAGAGTGGATATACATACATGCATACATACTTACATACATACATACACATGTACATTAAGTCTAGACTTGGTCCTATCATTTGTTTCTCAAAACATCAGGCACAGGATAAAAGCTTGTTAAGTAAAAGCTGAAGATGACAAGAATCACTTAATCTCTTCAAATCCTGTAATACAAAAGCAATAAGCAATCTAGTATGGAGAGATTGTTTAATTGCCTTCAACAGGATTACATCTGATTATGCACTTCTGTTATGTTTAGTTTGGATGCCTGAAGCAGACGTGAAGATAGAATTAGAAATCCAAGAAATAAATTCTAGTAAATGCCCTAGTGAGAGATAATAGGAAGGGACCCAAGAAAGCCTAGGAGTGTGCAGATATAAAGATGCTGATTCTTTTAGGGAGTAAGAGATGGAAAGTGCTTGGAAGTACTGCTGCATGATGTGAAAATATCTCAGAGAAACTGTGGGAAGTCCTGGCATTCAGTTAATAGTAGGTCCTAACTGCTTTGGGAATCCTGTGGTGTTCATTTCTCCTGTGAAATATGAGATGAGAGATGTGGCCTTGGCACACCCTGGACAATAGATTAGAGAACACAGTATCACATGTTCCTTTAGTGAGATGTGGCCAGAAACAGACTCATGGTGGAGAAGTATTTTGCATAGTGCATAAAATACTGGAGATATTACTGATGTTAATTACTTTTGCCACCATTCATATTCTGCTGATATAAATCACAGGCAAAGTGTACCAAGCAGAAATTCCGACTACTAAGCTTTCTTCTAAGTCTGCTCTATAATTTGTTGATATCACCTTCTTATAATCATCATTGATTGCTATTTTGGCATGTACTAAGCATAATCTAAGGGACATACTCAAGAAATATACTCACATACCCTCTTCCAACCCCTTATTACTCACTACAAGTTCAGTGAATGGCACTGCCACACATTCACTGGTTTGGACTACAACTTCTAAAGTCATCTTTGATGCTTTTCTTTACACACACTACATCTGATACATCAGCAAATTCTGTCATTTTTTTCATTAACCTATATCCCAAAGCCAACTATCTATTCCTCAACACATATTCTCCTAGATCTTTATAAACCATTACTCCAATATATCTCAAGATTTCTTTCTTTAAATGAAACATATTTTTGTTTGATTCAATAGAAAAATAACTCCTGATTGCTTTCATTTGATAAAAAAAAAAATTGCATACCCGCAAAAAATGTAAAAAAATAAAAAAAAAAATCTGGTTTCCTTTAGTTCTAAAACTTAAAAGATAACCAATGATTGAGATGATCAAGTCTGTTAGTGTCTTTTTATATAGGCCATATATTCTACCATTTTACTGATATAAAAATGAGAATATATTCTCCACGATGTATTTATGCTTGATTCCCCATTTCTAGTTAACACTAGATCTATGGTGTCTGTTTATGTGAAAAATTTCTGATTTGAGATTTTGCTTTTGAAAAATGCGAGATTCAATAATAGAAACGTCTCCTAATTAACACTTTCAGAGTAAATCATTGGAGAGTATGGGATTGTTAATGAGCAAAAGACGATGACATTTGAGAGCCTAAATGGATAGATGGTGAATTTTAGATGGTGTTGAGAGAAAAAATGTCATCTGTAGGTTAATGGACCACTGAAAAGATAGAGATTAACATGGCAGAATCCACAGGAGTAAGAATGCGATCAAACGGTAATAAAGACAGAGGGAACAAAATTACAATGAAGCAGTCAAATGGATGTGCTTTTTGGCAATAACTCTGAAAGGTCTGGTAATGGGGGAAAAAAGCAGAAAGAGTTAGAAGCTGCCAAATAAAGGGAAAATACACAAGATTAAATAGAGCTTGCTATGGCATGATGACTTCTATAGCAATTTGTAAAATGGTTGAGGAATGCTTAAACAAAGCCAGATATACTATCCACAAAATTAAGGCTAGAAAACTTATTTTCTAGCTAATGGGAAGGTTTGTATTTCAAGTGCAGTGTTACTGTATTATATAATTTGTTATAGTGCAGCTTTTTGTTGCTTTGATAAAACACTGAACTAAACCAACTTGGATAGGAAAGAGTTCATTTCAGTTTAGAGGTTATGGTCAATATTCAGGGGAAGGCAGGACAATATGTCAATGCAGAAACTTAGAAGCAGGAACTGAGGCAGAGACTATGAAAGAACATTGATTACTGGCTTGTTTCTAGGATCATATTCCATTAATATTCTTATAAAGCCCAAGCCCATCTATCTAGACTTGGTGCCAGACAAAGTGGTCTCCTACAATTCTCCTACATCTATCCCCAATGAAGAAAATGCCCCTGGTATAGAGGCCTCTTGTGAGGCTATGCCAGTGCCTGGCAAACACAGAAGTGGATGCTCACAGCCAGATATTGGATGGAACACAGGATCCCCAATGGAGGAGCTAGAGAAAACACCCAAGGAGCTAAAGGGGTCTGTAACCCTGTAGGTGGAACAACAATATAACTAACCAGTACCCCCAGAGCTCATGTCTCTAGCTGCATATGTAGCAGAAGATGGTCTAGTCAGCCATCATTGGGAAGAGAGGCCCCTTGGTCTTGTAAATTTTATATGCCCCAGTAAAGGGGAATACCAGGGCCAAGAAGTGGGAGTGGGTGGGTAGGGGAGCAGGGAAGGGGGAGGGTATAGGGAACTTTCAGTATAGCATTTGAAGTGTAAATAAAGAAAATATCTAATAAAATAAAAAAAGAAAATGCCCCATAGAATTGTCCACATGTAAATCTGTTGCAGGCAATTCCTCGATAGGGATTCCCTTTCCCAGGTGAATGTAGCTTATGTGATTTTGATAAAGACTAGCTAGTCCATAATCTAAGTTACTAAATTTTATTTACTTATTTTTTTTGTTAAGTAATATATTTAGATTCCTCTCCCTCATCTACTCCAAGTCTCTCCCTCTTATCTGCCCTCCTTGCCATCTTCCATTCCTCTATCCTACCAATCTTCTCAGAAAAAGGGAGGGCCCCCTTGGACATCAGCCTTCCTTGGCACATCAAACAGCAGAACTAAGTTAGCAGAAAAGGATCAAAAGGTGGGTGACAAAGTCAGATACAGCTCCTGCTCTTGCTATTAAGAATCCCACAAAAAGACTGAGCTGCTATATATGTTCAAAGGGCTTCTAGTACTGTCACATGTATGCTGTCTGGTGGTTCAATATTTGTGGGTTCCTATACCCCAGGTTAGCTGATTTTGTGTGTTTTCTTGTGTTGTCTTTGACCTCTCTGATTCTTTCCATGCTTTATCTCTGTCTACTACAGGATTCTCCAAAGGTCTACCCAATGTTTAATTGTGGGTCTCTGCATCTATTTCCATCAGTTTCTGGGTGAAGCCTTTCAGATGACAATTATGGTAAGCATCTTTCTGGAAATATAGCAAAATATCATTATATCGTCCAGGATGGACTCTTTTCCATGCTATGGGACTCAAGCTTGCCACTTATTGTTTAGCATTCCTACAATTTCTGCTCCATCTTTCTCCCCGCCCCCAATCTTGTCTGGCTGATGTGTACAAGGTTTCCTAGCTCACAAGGTAACTTGCTCAACTATGTTCATACCAGTTTTATTCATAATAGTCAGAAACTTGAAATAACCTAGAAGTCCCTCAGCCAAATAATGAATAAAGAAAATGTGGTACAGTTGCACAATGGAATATTACTCAGCTATTAAAAACAAGAATATAATTAAATTTACAGGCAAATGCATGTAATTAGAAAAGATCATATTGAATAAAGTAACTCAGAAGTACAAAGACAATCTGGTATGTACTCATAAATGAATAGTAGCCATAAAGTACAGGATATCCATGCTATGATCCACAGACCAAAAGAAGCTAAGTAACAAGGAGGGCCCAAGTTGGCAGGGTAGGGAAGAGTGCTGAAAGGTGGGAGGGACTCTTGGATCCTACTGAAAAAGGAAAATAGTAATAGAATAGACCTCGAGGTGGATGGATGGAGGGAATGGATTAGAGAAGGAATTGGGAAGAGGACCCAGAGAGATCAACTGGGGAGTGATGGAGGTAGAGAGTAAGGGGAAAGGGAACCAGAATCCACTGGGGAGACATCTCTCATATGAACTAGAATCCTGTTACTATTACTAGTGTCATCTCTTATGTAGAATGCATAAATTTTAGAGATCCAAACATTTGCCTATGATAGGACTGACTCATTAATACAACATGTAACACATATAATTTTTTTTTTGTTAAAATGTTTCTTATACAAAAATGTTGAGAAAGTATTCTTGCTTGGTGTTCTTAGGATTTGTATAAAAAAATCTGGATAACGTTCATGTTTTTTACATTGTGTCATTGTTTTAATTCTCATATTTTATCTCTATGCACTAATGATACTGAATGGTTCCCACTATGCTACTTTGATCTAAATGCCATCTCCTATAAGGATCATAGTTAATAGCTACCCAATCTTATTTTGGATGTGTCTTCTGCTCTTTATGCAATTACCAATCTTGTTTGTTTGAATTGTGCAGAAACATCCCAAGGCCAGGTTGAAGACAAGATCAGAAGACTTGAAATGAGACCTCATGGATTTGAGCACAGATTAGTAATAGTAGATTTGTATTATAAAAAGTTTTTTGGGGACAGAGAGCTTATTGAAGTAGAGTGCTGGCTACACAAGCATGAGGCCATGAGTTCTGATTCTAGTACCAACATAAAATGTTGAGTGTCTCTGAAATAAACTGTAACTCCAAAACTGGAGGTGGGGGTAGATGAGGGCTTATTAGTTACCAACCTGTCTTCGGGTTCAGTAAGAGACTCTTTCTTAAAGGTGGCATGAGATATAGTAGGGTACTCAGCGTCCTACCCTGACCTTCAAGAACTAAACACATACCAGATATATATGCATATAGCACATTTATGCAAAGAAAGAATTAATCATATCCCTAAGGGTAATATCTTCATCTTGAAATTAAAATATTTTCTCAATGTTTTATCTGCAAATTCAAGGATAAAGGTGAAGTGTTATTGCTTAATGTTCCAATATCTAAGCTATTCTCATCATTTCCCCTAATATAGCTCAATGAAGATAATGGCCGTTTTTGTCTTATTTCCTAAAACTCAATAATCTGATTTGTATGGAAACTGATTTTTTAAAATATAGCTCCATTGCTCTATGTGCTCATTATCCCCTATATTTATCCCATGCCTAATATAGATAAAGATCTACTTAAAGCATTTCAACAAATTAGGAATTTTAAATATAGATAAATATTAACTCCATTTTAAATTTAGGAAACCAAGGCTAAGGGAAGTTAAGTGACTTACTGTAAACACACAGGCAGTAATTACCTACCCAGAAATGAAGAAAAGTCCAATTCCCCCTGCACTGTTAATCACTGTGCTACAGCCTTGTTAATGGTACTGGTCCTATTGATTATTAAAATCTTTACAGCTGATGCACAATGATTTATGTAAGACCTAAAATAAACTAGTGCACAGCCAAAAGAAAATATGCGCATTTTCCCTCAGCCTCAAAGACTAGTTTATTTGAAGTAATACTTCACTTAACTATTCTTACTGATTCCTGTTCCATGATAAGAACTCAATTAAAGAAGGATGATGCATTTATTTAACATAGATTCTCATAGTGCTAGGAGAAGAAGTTTCAAAATAGTGCTGATAAGCCAAATCATGATCTTTTCCTGAATAGACAGCCTTCCAAAGAGACATAGTCAATAGGAAAAAAATTAACACCCCCCCACACACACACAAGTAAGTGTCAGATTCTGTTTATCACTCTGCAGAGAATAAGCTGTGTGATAAGTGAAATACTCTTTGGTACGAGAGGACACTTGAACATGACTGTGAAGACAAGTCTAGTAGATTCTGAAAGAGAAGGGTCCTTTAACAAAGGAATGAGTGGAGCAATGAGCATGAGAAGGTACAGATGATTTAAAGTAACCACAAAGATGCACTCAAGATGCCATGTTCTTTTGAGAGTGACCTAAAAGGCCAACAGCCTTCTCTATCCATCTTAGAACTATTTTAAAGCATCTGGAGAAAGGATACAAGGCAGATAATGGCACATGAGTCCCAAAAGATGATATAAAGCTAAAAGCTGTTCTAGTTTTAAGTCATGTTTTCTTTATTTGTGCTCATTAACTGCATAAAAATGAAATTAGTAGAGAAAGTAAAGAACCCAAAGGAAAACTCCTTGGCTTTAGATTTACTATCCTACCTATACAAAACTTTATCTAAATACCTATACAAATATCTAAAGTTGGGGTTGGAACAAGGGTTTGTTTTAATGGCTGTCTTGACATGGCTGTATGGTGGACTCCTTCCCAAGGGAGCATCATTAAAGAGGGATCTGAAAGATTGAGAGAGCTGAGGTAGTGACTGACTATGGCGAAACTGTGTTTTCTGAACACAACAGAGCTGCTGCACATGTGAACCAGTTTTCACAGTGGTTGTGAAAAGTATATGTAGGGACCACCAAGATCCAGCCAGACAAAATGGGGTAGTGGCTATGAAAGCCCCTTACTAGGTGAGCAGCTATTAATGCGTAATAGCTGCTGGGAAGGAGAGTCAATTTTGTTTAAGGGTATAGCTTCTCTTAGTGCAACCATTATCTAAAAGATGGCTCTACACCTAAAAGTATATGGAAAACACAAAATGGATTCCATGCCTACAGAACAACCAAGGCAACAAACAAACAAACGTGTCAAGGCAGATGGGAAAGGAGATGGAGTTAATCAGAGGATTTGGGGAGAGGTCCTGGATATGACCCAATACATTATATGACATGTTTAAGTAATACAATTTGGTATTTTAAAAGTTTATGGTTTAGTTTTACCAGGTCAGCAAGATGGCTCAGTGTGGGAAGGTACTTCCTGTTAAGCTGGTCAACTTCTACTCAGACCTCAGGTGCCACATGCTAAAAAGAGAGTCAACTAATAAAAGTTGTCTTCTCTACTCTATACAGGTGTCATGTTATGGGCCTCAGCTCAACATACATATATGCAAAATAAATGTAAGGAAAATATTTAACAATACACAGTGATAAAATTTGTAATGAATAATAATCTCTCTCTTTTCTACCCAAATGGTCTCTCACTACTTTCCATCCCAGCAACATAGAGAGCAGCACTTGTAAAGTCACACATCTTCCACAAAGCTTCATGATGTTGACGAACACCAATGATGAGAATAAATGTCTCCTCAACCTGTACAAGAGAAGTCACTTAGAGACCTCCGATTTCATTTCATATTGTCACTAAGACTCTCATTAGTCTGTCCCTTTATACATCAAATAATTTGATACACTATGACAACCGGCGATAATTTACAGAAGCTCTCTGAATCACAATGAACTCAGTTGCACTGCAGGCTCTTTATTTAGTGTTCTTGTGAAATGCCTCTGAAAATGCAGCTCTCTTGCTTTAGTACTCTCCCAATCTTACAAAACCCCATTATAATTTTCTTGGTATTTTGTATCTGTAAATCTCATAACCTTTGAGTAATACTTGTAGATTCACTTATTTATTTGTCTGCTTTAATGAGGGCACACTCTGTGAAAACACAAAGATAGGGGAGAATCACTAAAATGAGACACTGACTTACAGGTACCCAACAAGCAGAACTGGTGCAAAACTGTTGAATTACAATAATTGACAATTATAGAATTAACAATAATGCTTGGTTGTGATCTGCAGAATGGAAACATTGTTACCATTTCTAGTTTCATACTGATGCTCTGATGAAACACCTACACAAAAAAAGAACTTAGGAGAGAACAGGTTTATCTGGATCATAATTCACAGGTTACATCAACAAAGGAGATCAAGGCAGATCAAGGCAGGGACTTGAAGGCAGACCTGTTTTCTATACCACATAGCATTACAATTTACTAAAGAACTCATTGTCAAACATTTGTGGTAGAAATCAGGAAGGATGCTACTAGCTCTCTCACAGATTCATGCTTAGCTAGCTTTGCTATATAGTTCAGGATCAACTGCCTAGGGAATGGTGCCACCCACAATGGACTGAACACTTCTACATCAATTAATAATCAATAATTTAGGTGTTTTGTTGCATCAAGGACAAACTTTAGTAATAAATCTATCCTGTGATTAGCCTATATAAGTATCTTTTTATATAGGTAGGTCCTGAGTAAGTATTATACATGAAAAAGTTTGTATAAATCTCTCCCCCAGTAAATAAATACCCATGGCTAATATGCTTTGTAATGACTAGGTAGTATAACGGACATAAAGACTGTTACAGGCAAATTTATTTTTCCTTATGCATATAAAATAGCAAAATCCCCATATAAGAATATATAAAAAAGGCAGTGAATATGAGTTGACTGTTTCCTGTTGGGCAACCCTGGGTCCCATTTCTAATATGAACAATAGGTAAATGCTTACTATTTTTTCAGCAGTATATTATTATACTCCAAAAAGTATGAAATTCAGATATTACAGTTAATTGTTCCTCTAACATAAAATGAGATTTTTTTTCTCACTTACATTTTTCTCCTGATTTTGCCTTTGCTAAATAAAATCTCTCAATCATCATTTTTTATGACAATTTAAGAAAAATGTTAAGTACTTGATAATGAAGACTGCAGGGTCTTTTTCTGTACTTACATTTCTATGAAATTTTAATGTAAAAGCACTTCTTCTGAAACAAAAGTTTTTCTTGTTTAGAAGTATACTATAGGAGGTGAGATAGTAGGAAGGCAAATGGATATTACATTACTGAGCTGTAGACATACAGGCACACATAATATTCATTCCCCCACACACTGCACCTAGCTGGAAAATAGATTCAAAAGGAAATAAAGGCATTTTCAACATGGATGATTGTGACTGTATTTTAAAACCATTCCAACATTGGATGCCTGAGTGAAGATGCTGATGTCAATCTACATTTACATTTATATAAATAACAAATGGAAATCAAGACAAAATGCTGAATCAAACTTGCATTTTAAACCAACTGGTGGTTTAATTGTATTCACTATTTTAACGGTTCTGAAATTATTTTATATTTCCATTTCTATTCTTGGCTTGGCCAAAAGGCTGAACAGGATGTAAGGATAATCTTCAGGAATAACTGATTACAGTCATTTAAATATGGACAGAATTTAAGATTGATATACTTTGGGTTGGAGAGATGGCTAAGCGGTTAAGAGCACTGACTGCTCTTTCAGAGGTTCTGAGTTCGATTCCCAGCAACCACATGTTGGCTCATAACCATCTTTAATGGACACCCTCTTCTGGTGTGTCTGAAGACAGCTACAGTGTACTCATATACATGGAATAAATAAATCTTTAAAAAAATTGATATACTTTAAAACTAATCCAGTATCCTCCTCACCTTTAAGTCAAGGCAGAAGTGACTCTGAAGAGGGTTGCAAGTAAATTTTACCACACATTTCTTCCAAACTATAGAGCATGATACAAATCAGCTGTTGGTTGAGCTGTGCTCTTGTTTATGAAGCTTAGATATCAATAAAGTGGTCAAAGGCAGGCAGGTGGTGTAATAAGGCTCTGGGCAGTGTAAATCTACCTTGGACCATGAGTTTCAGATGGTAGCTGTAAAGTTTCACTTTCCCACAACATACTCACCCACTGCTAATCCTTCCAGACTCTTATAACATGATTCCTTGGGAGTGTCTGGAGAACTAGCAAAGGAATCAAGGATGTTCTATATTTCAGATAAGTAATTATGAAATCACAGTCTTCCATGATAAGACTACCTCAGTAAAATGAGAAATTCTTGATTCCGTGTATATAGGAAGCTGAATGTGTCTGAAAGAAGAGAAGTCACAGCAAGAGAGGATTCAAGTCCATATCTTTGAAACCCAGTCTTACTCCACGGTTGATTTTGCAAATGCAGACATTGTAGCTAGGAGTTAAGTGAGGCTCAGTGTAAAAAGTAAATGCTAAAATCTTCCCAGAAGTGTGTGGATGAACCTTAGAGGTATCAGAACAACATTCTTGATTTGGGTTGGGTAGTTCTCAGTAAACTCATCCTTTTTACTGAGTGATTTTAACTATAATTTTAAAAAATATGGTCCAGGAACAATTCACAACATCACTTGTCAAAGCAGGAGCAGTGACATGGTATACAAACAGTGGAAAAAGTGAAGAAAATCAATGTTGGGGGCTCTAAACAGGAAGATCTTGGATTCAAGCCTGGTAGCTAAAAAAGAAGTGAGGAACAGTATGGTGTTTAGTGCCTGTAATCTTGGTGCTTAAGAGCCCGAGAAAGGAGGGTCACCATGAGTTAGAGACAAGCCTGGGTTGCAAACTGAGAATCAAGCAAGATTGGGCTATATCAGGAGACTAAATAAAACTAGAGGGAAAAAGAGGTTGCTATAGATATGAGAAACACTGAATACCCACAGTAGAGGACAACACTGAGGGGTCCCATTTGAGAAGGGATATAAAGCAAGTGTTCAGAAAATGACATGGAGGAGAACACTATACTGTATGCTGTAATCTAATTTCTGCATCTAATTTCTAATCACCCCACCATATGCAGTCTGAAAAGCAACCAAAATAATGTGACTGAATGATTTCAGTATAAATAAATCAAAACAAACAAACAAAAAACACCTATATTTTATGTATGTGTTTTATTGCATGTTTGTGTCCACACATATGCCATTGTCTGTATATTAAGGTCAGAGAACTGCTTGCAGAAATGGGTTTTCTGTTTTTACGACATGGATCCCAAAGGTCAAATTCAATTTGTCAGGTTTGCCAACAAGTTCTGTTAAGGGCTGAGACAACTCATTGGTCTGTGGCATTTGGATGAATATGCAAGGGAACAAGCACTTAAGTTTGTGAACTTCCGTGGGACCACCCCAAACACCACTGTCTTTAAGCACTGAGAGTGAGTGAAAGGTGATCAGCTGAGGGGCACTCCCTTATGACATATTTCCCCATAATTTAATTCTATTTTATGATTAGATTAAAAAACACTGTTTTTATCACAAATGGTGTGCATCTTTCATATAATTTTTGACTCAGTTTGTCAGCCAAAGTCTTACGTCATAAGCATGGTCCCCAATCTAGTCATGGAAATGGGGAGAGAAGCTTTAAGAGGTGAACCCTGGGACTCCAAGATACCTGAGTTGGAAAGGTACTTCTTGTCCAAACATCAGTCCTGAGCTCACTTACCCAGAACCCTTATTAAAAAGCTGAGAGGTAGAGCAGTTAGTATCTGGAATGCCACAGCTAAAGATCCACAGGGATTCTTGGATTTACTGGCCAGCCATTCTAGTTGAGAATCAATGAAATACAGGTTCAGTAATAGATGCCAACTCAAAAATCAAGAGTGTTCAAGTAAGGTACTCATGGTCAACCTATGCCACCTCTACATACACACACTAACATACATCATACACACAAACACACACATACCACACACACATCACACACACACATGCAGACATACCATACACACACACACACACACACACACACACACACACACACACTGGAGAGATAGAGAGGGGAGATTAGACAGACGACAGGGTGGTGGATCATAGTGGGAGGTTATTAGGCTATTGGAAACATGCCTTCTATCATTAAGATTCATGGATATTTGAATTAATTCTCTTTCCATAAAAACAAAATGACCACAAAATCCTTCATCTTGGCATATGATTCTTGTAACACAACTCCTTTGAGATGACATTCACTGTGAGTTTTCACTTAAAAACACAGTGACTGTGTCTACCCTACTGTACTGACTAGTTTTGTGTCAACTTGACACAGCTGGATTTATCACAGAGAAAGGAGCTTTAGTTGGGGAAATGCCTCCATGAGATCCAGCTGTGGGGCATTTTCTCAATTAGTGATCAAGGGGGAGAGGCCCCTTGAGGATGGGATCATCTCTGGGCTGGTAGTCTTGGTTCTATAAGAGAGCAGGCTGAGCAAGCCAGGGGAAGTAAGCCAGTAAAGAACATCCCTCCATGGCCTCTGCATCAGCTCCTGCTTCCTGACCTGCTTGAGTTCCAGTCCTGACTTCCTTGGTGATGAACAGCAGTATGGAAGTGTAAGCTGAATAAACCCTTTCCTCCCCACTTGCTTCTTGCTATTTGTGCAGGAATAGAAACCCTGACTAAGACACCTACAAATAAAGCTTCCCAAACTATGAGCTTCCAAACTGTCCCTATAAACTATCTACTCTGTGGTATTTTGTGGTCTTAACAAAAAAGCAGAGTGATAGAGGACACAAATTCCCTTCTCTTTCTGACATTTATGCTTCAGTATTTTATGGTATGATAAAATCTAGGGTTTCAAACTTGCTAGCATAATAAGGTACCAATAAGTTACATCATGAATTTCTCTCTCTTATGTTGGAGCTCAGAGATAGGAAGCTCATAGTGGTGCTTTGAATGGGAAACACCCCCTACCGGCTCATGTACTTGAAGTCTTCTTCTCCAGTTCTCCAGTTAGTGGTGCTGTTTGGGCAGTTCATGCAACCTGTAGGAGGTAGAGCTTTGCTGGATCAGGTATATCATTGAGCTTTAAAGCTTTATTCTCATCATACTTCTTGCTTGCTTCCTGATTCCTATGTGTGGTTGAAGTGTGATCTCTCGATTTCCTGCCTCCTTTGCTGTTATGAGCACTGCCTCTGGAATATTTAGGCAAAATCCCAACCCTTCCTTCCTTAAGTTGCTTTTGGTCACTGTACTTTATCATGGTGATAGAAAGGTGGTTGATACAGTTACAAGAATAAGGTTCGTAACTGTATCTTATTGTAGGTTATCATGGTGGTGGAAAGGTGACTGATAGAATTACAAGCATTATTCCACTGGTCTTGTTGTAGGCAAGGCTTGCCCCCTTCTCTGATATAATCAATTTAATCAATTTCTGGGATTTTCAAGTTGGCAGACACAGGATTGAGATTAAGTACATTTGGGGAGTATTGAGTAAACAAACCAAAACACAGAACACATTAGTGTGTGCTCTGAGCTCTTGAGAATTTTAAGTGAAGAATAGTGTTGCCTATTCTCTGACCTTATTAGAAAATTTCATAAGAGATTTGTAGAAAGTAAAGTTTGTAAAACAATTAGAGACACTTATCCTGATTTTATTCCTCTCACTTATACTGCATACCTTCTTCAGATTCCTTTGTGCCCTTCTGGTGACATTTCTTACTGTTTTCAGACAGCCAGTAAATTTTAAGAGAGTTTTGTTTATTTTGATGAATCCTGATGGCATTTCCAGGCAGAGAAGATACAGGCACCAAACGACACAGCTGAGAATAATGCAACTCATACATTAAATCAAAGGCTCATGATTTCATTTCAACAATGTGGATTCAGCAACTAACATCCAGGGAGCATCTCAGTGGAATGCAAATGTGAAGGAGCAAAGATGGGAAACATCCCACATCTTTGCAGAGTATATTATACAATGCAGTGAGAAAGAAGTGGCCTGATTTTTAAGAATTTCATATTCCTTTGACAGATAAAGAGTCCCAGAAATGAGCTGTGAACATTCAGAATTGGCTTGGACTGAAGCTTGGTTCTTTTGCTTCCAGTTAACAAATGTATACACACAGTAAATTATCATAGTATCAGTACCAACCAAGATTCTTGGGGATAATGGAGAGAATTAACCCACAAATTTCAGGAGACACATAAGTTTCTACAATATTCAACTAGACTGACATCTTTGCTCAGTCATTTCAGGAAAGGGCCTGCATCACAGAACCTTGGAAGAAGGTTATGGACAACTCTATTAAGCATGTTTTTCTTTCACTTAAAACCATAAAAATTCTGTGTTGGACAACAATATATGTGTATAATTACATAGTTACCTAGTTACATAGGTACCAATTAGTTACCTAATCTGATTTTGTAATGTGCATTCTATTGAATTTCTAATTCAGGCCTTTCATGTTTGTATAGCACTCTTGTTTTCAGATTTTAGATTATCAACTCTCAAACCATAGCCGAAGATGGTCTTAGAACTCACTGTCTAGTCGATTTTTTCATCCTCACGGTAATCCTTCTGACTCAGTCTCTCATATGTTGATATTACAGGGATGAGTCTCCATAACTAGTTGATTCTCTTTGAGTCTTGTCCTATTTTATCTACTGATGTTGACCTATGTGACCAATGATCATGATGTCCTTATATTTATATGCCAAAACACATCTATCAATAAATCAAAGTTGAACTTGAGTGTATATAAATAATTAGAATTGTATCAAAATATAAATCTCACAAGGCAACACTGAACAGAATATTTTGAAGTAAGTCTCAGTTTTACTATCTTTTATTCAAATAGCTCAGCTCCTATTCATCGGGACTTACAGTAAATATTGTTGAATGAATGAAAAGTTCCTTGGTGAAAATTTAAGGGCCACTAAATTTATTCAGACTTTTCTAAATGAAAAAAAAAAAAAGAATAGATTATGAAATTAAGTTGAAATAGATGTGACCCTGGGACCTAGATTTCTTACTGTTAAAACTGAAATATTTGGATGACTTACTAATTTGTCAATGCATAGAGACATAGTTCGCAAGTTCTGCTTCAAAGATAGATAGGAAACGAGTGGTGCTGTGAATAACTGAGATTAAAGAAAATCCACCATAATCTATTGTCTCTTCAAAGAACCAACAGTTAATAAAGAAAATGCTAAAATAATTGATCATCTACTGAGTATTTGTATTTGTTTTAACTTTTGGTCTCACGAAACAACTCAAGAGGCACATTTGTCACTAAGTAAAAATTGTCTATAAACAGTGAAAATTGTTTTGCAAGTTTATTATTTTAGGATTTATATTTATTTGTGGATGTGTCTCTACTTGCAGGTATGTACACTAGTCAATACAGGTGCCCATGAGGGTCAGAGAGAACACTAGTTTCCCAAAAGCTAGAGTTAAAGACTGTTGGAAGCTATCCAACATGGACACTAGGAGCCAAATTCTTCCCCTCTGAAAGTGCAGTACAATTCACTTAACCACTGAGCCTTCTTGGTAGCCCTCAAACCACATATAATACTTAAGCCAGATGAAAAAGTCCTCCACTTTGGTTGTCATTTAATCAATCTTTAACTGACAGCTCGTGCACAGGAGCTAACACTGGAAGATTGGAGCATGTCCAGGTAGAAATTAAACCCATCCCCTGTACTTCCTTCCTACTCTTTCTTCTCTATATGAGGCCTGTTATCCCATATCCCTGCATTCTGTCAACTATTACATGGATCTATGAAAGCCTGGTAACAGCCTCAATATGTATCACAGCATTTGATTCTGTTTCCTGTTATTGAATATCCCAAGTGCTTCAGTATATTTTGATACATAAAGCTTTGTGTAAACTATTGTGGAAAATACACTACATTAGTAGTGGAAAGTTATCTATATTTATTTTCCAGATATACATTTTATCTTTTTCTCTCTAAACCATTTCACTTCTTTGACATTTAGTCTTCTATGTGTTTTGCGTTCATATACTGACCTTCAATGGCCAATGCCTTTTGTCTAAATTAAAACTGATTGAATATAATTTTTGTTTATGAATCAATACTAATTCACATCAAATGAATATAAATTAAAGAATATTTAATGAACACGAATTAATGTAAACCAAAGCACTGCTTTTAAAACATCTATTTGCATTAATTTTTAATTTAATATGAGCATTAAGTTAAATATTAATTGGATTTTCATTTTCTTTCTGTATTAGTCTCTTCCTGGAACGGTAATGAAACATTATAAGTTTGACTATTTATAAAGCACAGGATAAATGTATAACTTTTCAGTCTTGGAGCCAAGAACAGGAACTGTGGACAGGCATTTCTCTCAGAAGGTGGAGAGAATTCCTCCCTGTCTCTCCTAATTATTACCTGTCCAATAACTCTTCCTTGTCATAGGCCCATGGAAGTTAACGCAAGTTCTTCCTTTCCTCACAAATGTGTCTTCCCTGTGTATCTGACTTTTCCCCAACTTCCTTGATATGAAATGCTTGTCTTTAGATTTGTGTCCTCTGTGGTCTGGTATTGACTCATTTAACAATGATTTAACATGATGGCTGCTCAAATCTATTTGCAAATAAGCTCACTTTTTTTTTCTTTTTTTAAAATTTTCTTTATTTTCTTTATTTACATTTCAAATGCTATCCTGAAAGTTCCCTATAACCCCCCCCCCGCCCCTGCTCCCTTACCCACCCACTCCCACTACTTGGCCCAGGCCTTCCCTTGTGCTGGGTCATATAAAGTTTGCAAGACCAAGGGGCCTCTATTCCCAGTGATGGCCAATTAGGCCATCTTCTGCTTCATAAGCAGCTAGAGACACAAGCTCAGGGGGTACTGGTTAGTTCATATTGTTGTTGCACCTACAGGGTTGCAGCCCCCTTCAGCTCCTTGGGTACTTTCTCTAGCTCCTCCATTGGGGACCCTGTGTTCCATCCAATAGCTGGCTGTGAGCATCCACTTCGGTGTTTGCCAGGCACTGGCATAGCCTCACAAGAGGCCGCATTATCAGGGTCCCTTCAGCAGAATCTTGCTGGCATGAGCATTAGTATCTAGGTTTGGTGGCTGATGATGGGATGGACTCCCGAATCAAAAGCATGGAGGATTGGGCTTAAAGGGTCTTCACTGAGTGCAAAACCTAACCCACATTATGTTTACCATGTTTAATGTTTTCTACCCCTATTTCTTTGTTTATACTGAAAGATTAAACTGTGACTTTGTGTGTGAACTCAGGATGTTGCCACAGTCCTTTAAGCTTTGAATAACTTTTTCCTAGGTTTATCATGTCAATCCAGCAATACTTAGCTTTTACTTTGCAATATGATCTGTAATATTTTTATTTCTGAAAAGTATAGGAGTCTCAGATCACAGCAGTTTCGTATTTCACGGTTCTTGTTACCTACCAATGACCTCAGTCTGAAAATACTGTGAGAAATATTAGAAGTGAACAATACCTGAGGCTTAAATTTCACATTGCACTGAGTATCCTGGTAAAATTTCACACTGTCCTGCTCATGCCCACATATGCACCTATACAATCTCTTCCTTTCCTTGGTGTACGCTGAGTGTGTATTCTACTGAGAGAAAAATATGTACAGTATTTTGAGAAAGACCACCTTAATATAGTTTTATTATGGTACATTATTACAGTTTATTTTTATTATTTAGTCACTGTTATCTTGAGATTAATTCATACATTAAATTTTTTTCCTGTGTATGAATGCAAAGAATAAACAAGATTCAAAACTAAGAACAATCTGTGGCTTCCGGTGTCCACTCTGTGTCTGGTGTGTGTCCTGTACTAACAATCAGTGAGGATCTCATTTAAATTAAATAAGATTTACATTCTTTTGGGCAAATATTCTTTTCTCCTCTACTTGCTGTTTTTGCTTTATTTTTCTGTTTTCTCTGCATTTCTTTGTTCGGTTGCCTAACAGTTGTTTACCTTACTATCCCTTGAAAGGGTTTCATTTGTCTGTATCATTAAAATGTATACATGCAGACTGATTTGCATCTCTCACTATATTCATAGTGACCTTATTTGTGATAGCCAGAAGCTGGTCACAACCCAGATGTCCCATGACAGAAGCATGGACACAGAAAATGTGGTTCATTTGCACAATGGAATACTACTCAGCTATTAAGAATGAGGACATCATGAGTTTTACAGGCAAATGGAAGGAACTAGAAAATATCCTGAGTGAGGTAACTCAGACGCAAAAGGACAGGCATGATATGTACTCACTAAGTGGATATTAGCCAACAAAAAAAAAATGAAAGGAAGGAAGAAAGGAAGAAAGGAAGGAAAGAAGGAAGAGAGAGAGGGAGGGAGGGAGGGAGAGAAAGAGAGAGAGAGAGAGAGAGAGAGAGAGAGAGAGAGAGAGAGAGAGAGAACACAATAAAAGGTCAACAAACTGAAGGGCCCAAGTAAGGACTCCTCAGTCCCACTTGGGAGGAAAAAGGAAGCAATCACAAGTAGGTAGGGAGGGAAGGATCTGGGATAGAAAGTAGACAGGAATGGGGAGGGGAGAGGGAAACCTGATCTGGTATTGGGTGAGGGAAAAAGACTGGAGCTCTGAGGGCCGGCAGAAAGAATGGAAACCTGCAACCTCCTCAGTAGGGAGGAGGTTGGGGGATCCCCCCCAGAAGGCACCAGAGACCTGGAAGGTGAGAGACTCTCAGAACTCAAAGGAAGGGACCTTAGATGAAATGCCTGACAGTAGGGAGAGGGAACTTGTAGAGCCCACCTCCAGCAGGAAGACAGGGCATCAAGTGAGGGAGAGGGTTGTCATTCCACAGTCAAAACTCTCACCCACAATTTTTCCTGTGTGAAAGAACTGCAAAGATGGAAATGGAGAGGATCCTGAGGAAAAGAATGTCCAGCAACAAGCCCAAAAGGGGATCCAGCTCAAGGGAAGGTTACAATGTCTGACACTTACCGAGGCTATGGAACACTCACAAAAAGGGACCTATCATGACTGAATTCCAGAAGACCCAACAAGCAGCTGGAAGAGTCAAATGCAGAAATTTGCACTCAACCAATGGACAGAAGCTGATGACCTATGTGGCTGTGGGGTGAGAACATCCTCATGGAGGCAGTGGGTATGGGATGTGAAACAGTCAGAGGGTAGACCGGGATGGAGGAATAAAATCTGTACTGTAAATGAATAAATAAATAAAAGACAAAAGAGAAAAGAAAAAAAGTATGTAATCTTTCTATTGGAAGACTCTAGTAGCAGCAGATTAATATATCACCGAATCTTTGTTTACAACATGGTTTAATTGAATTTGTTATAATTATTTGTTTCTCTAATTTCTGTATCATAAATATATCTGAACCTAAATTCTTTGAAGTACCAGACCTTAGTCAGTGTTTTAGACAAGATTATTAAAGGTGAAATAATATTCTGATACAATTATGATTATTTCAATCTGTTATGAACTATATTGTTTTACCATTGCTGTAACATTCATGCTACATGATGAAACAAATTTAAAAATGCCTTTTTGGCTTTTAAAATTTACAAAATCATTTTTTAAATGGAAGTACCTATAATAAGGCAGCAATGCTCCTATAAGATAGCAAAGGGTAAGGAATTAAAAGTCCAGCACCAAGTATAGGTTATTTCATTTTGAGTTGTTCATTAGTATGATTTCACAGATCCCTTATACATTATAACTATTGGCACTTCTCTTCCTTATTCTCCTGAAATTTCAGTTAAGACATTATTGTTAAATATACTGTATTCTTGAGTGGTGATTTGGAAATATCTAGCTGCTATTCAGCTCAATCCCTTACCCCTACTGGCTACCATTCATAGGGATGAAAGTTGCTATGTGAGCTACCAGAGAAGAATAATCATCAGTCATATTCTGCTATGAACCCTACAAGCTACATTAAGGACCAGTTTGGAAAGATATGCCCACTGGTATAAAATTGTCATAAATTGGTATAAAATTCCCATGAGGGGAATATATGTACTATGCCCACCTCAAAGCACAGGGATCATTGTGGAAGAGGAAAAAGTATAATAGCCAATGTGACAGACAATTATAGGAAAACAATGCTATGGACACTGCAGCGCAGCTTCAAAAGTGAACGTAAAGCTCTTGTGGTAGCATGTACAAAACCTTTGGAAGCCTAAGTCAGGCCAAATCCCAGCATGGGAAAAGAAACTGGATACACAAACTAACCCTTAGCCGTACAGCCATTGGTAACTACTGTTAGCTTCTGGGTGGGGAGAGATGGTATTCTCCAAAAGTGTAGCACCTGTGAAGTCAATCACTGATCAGTGGAAGAGTACACATCCAAGAACATCCGGAGAGCTCAAAAATTCCTCCAAAATTTAAAAATAGGTGTTGGCTGCTTAGGAAGGAAGGGTGGCATGAACCTGAGTGGAGGGAAGGAGGTGAAATGACCAAGATATGTTTACCAAACTCTCAGAAAATTAAGGTTAAATTAAATTTGGGGTCAAATATTGTTTGATAACTCATCCCCCTTACCAGCATTCATATGAGGGTTATCATTTAATGTTTTTGCTATACTTGTTTTGAAAAAAAATGTATCTTACTAGCACTTATGTAACCAAAGATACCTGCTGGTGCCTCTCGGTTTAAACAATCCATTTAGGTAAACATTTTGCTCACTCTGTTTCCTGGGGGATTGTGCATTTAGACCTCACCTGTTTTCCAATGATGTATATTATTGAGAGCTCTAATGCCAGCCTGGTGCTTTGCTCTTACAAGTTATTTGATATCGTTGCTCATATCCAAACAATTATATTTTTATCTTTAAAATTTACAAGTTGACAGGGAAGTGTTTTAGTTTTAAGCATATGTATTTTATTTTCCTTGAGGCATGATGTGATTTGAACATTTTATTTCCTATTTCTAGGATGTACTCATGAATAATAGTTTTTTAATATTCTTCACTTTCCATTTTCCCACTCAGGGTTGCTGAAAACATAGTGACACATCTCATTATTCACATCCTATCCATTCTTCTATAATGCTGCTTAACTACCTGCTCTCTAACATACATGGTCACCTACCTTTAATTCTATATTTTGCTAATCTGTCTGAAACTTCATTTTTTTTTTTTTTACTGTTTTGGAAAGACTACATGGAGATTTTGTTTCTGTTTATTTTCATTTAGTTGCTTGTTTTTACTTACTTAAATTTTTCATTACACTTAAAAATTATTATGTGTGTACGTTGTGTAGGTGGGTAGAACTGTGTCACCACATGAAGGTGAAGGTCAGAGGATAATTTGCTACAGTCTCTTCTCTCCTTCCATGGGTGTCAAACTCAGATGATCAGCCTTGCTGACAGCCATCTTTAACTGTTGAGACATCGCACTTAACCCCTCCCCTGCCTCTGTTCTTGTTGCTGTACTATATCTAACTTTTTGTCTCTATTATTCTTATTTCCATTCATTTTCTTAACTCAGACAACTCACTTTTTAGCCTCTCTGTTAATGCATTGTCATTTATTAGATAAATTCATTTTCACAACAAATTTCCTTCTTTAATTTTAGACTGGTTTTTTTTTTTTCAAATTATTTGAATCTGTGGCATTGCTCTTTGTAACAGTATTCTTCTATATTTTATTGTGTGTATTCTCTGTTGGCCTATCAGTTTTCTTTCTCAGATTCCCCTTCTTTTATATTATTAATAATTAATTGTTTTATTTATTTTCATCCCAAAGATTTCCCTCTCCCTGTTCCCTCTCTTAGATTTCTTCCCCCATCCCTCAGGGTATGCCCCCTCTCCAGGGCATCAACTCTCTATAGGGTTAGGCACAGCCCCTCCCACTGAGGCCATACAAAGACAGTCTATTGCTACATACCAGGGACCACAGATAAGCCTATGTATGCTCCTTGGTTAATGGCTGAGTCACTGGTCTAGGGCAAGGGTCCAGGTTACTTGACACTGATTTTCTTCCTATGGGGTTGGAATCCTTCTCAGCTCCTTTAATCCCTTCTGCAACTCTTCCAGAAGGGTCCAAGACCTTAGTCCAATGCTTAGCTGTGAGTATCTGCATCTGTCTCAGTCAGATGCTGTTGTAGCCTCTCAGAGTCTTGCTAGGCTCCTGTCTGCAAGTGAAACATAGCATAGTAATAGTGCCATGGTTTAATGCCTGTCCATGGGATATATCCCAAATCGGGCCAGTCACTGGTTGGGCATTCCTTCAGTCTCTACTCCATTTTTATCCTTGTGTTTCTTTTAGACAGGAATAATTATGTGTTAACAATTTTTGAAGGTGAGTTGTTTCCCCCATCCCTCCACTGGGGGCCCTGTTTAACTACAGGAGATAGTCTCTTCAGGTTTCATATCCCCACTTGTGCATTACCCCTATTGAGTCTTGGGACCCTTCCGCATGCCATGTCTCTAGGATTTTCTAGAGGTTTCTCCTCCTCCCACCCTCAGCATGTGCATATTTTCATTCCTTCTCCTGGCCCTCTGGGCTTCTCTCCTGTCTATACCTACACCTGAACCTGCTCCCCTTTTCTCCTCCCCCTGCCCTCTCCCACCCAGATCCCCGCTCCTTCCTCCCTTGTTTCCCCTTCTAAGTGGGATTGAAGCATCCTTACTTGGTCCTTACTTCTTATTTAACTTCTTAGGGTCTGTGGGGTATATCATGGTATTCTATACTGTTACCTAATATCCATTTATCAGTAAGTACATATCATGTGTGTTTTGAGAAGTCTGGGTTACATCACTCAAGATGATATTTTCTAGTGTTATTATGATACTCTTATTTTTAATAGCTTCATAGAATTCCATTCTGTAAAAGTACCCTATTTACTGTATCCATTCATTTTTTGAGGGACACCTGGGTTCCTTCTAGTTTTTGGCAATTCTGAATAAGGCTCTTATAAATATAGTGGAGCATGTGTCCTTGAAATACTGTGAAACATCTTTTGGGTATATGCCCAACATCGGTTAGGCTGTGTCTTCAGGTAGAACTATTTCCAATTTTTGATGAACCACCATATCTATTTCCAGAGTAGTTGTACAAGTTTGCAATCCTACCAGGGATGGAACAGTGTTCTTTTTCCACATTCTCTGCAGCATGTACTGTAACTTGAGTTTTTTTATCTTAACTATTCTTATTGGTTAAGATATAACTTCATGGTCATTTTGATTTGCATTTCCCTGATGACTATGGATGTTGAACATTTCTTAAAGTGCATCTCAGCCATTTGAGATTTCTCGGTTAAGAATTTTCTGTTTAACACTGTAACCCATTTTTAAATTGGGTTATTTTATTTTTTAAGTATAGCTCCTTGATTTCTTAAAACATTTTGGATATTATCCATCTATGGGATGTAGGGTTAGTGAAGATGTTTTTATCCCCCAGTGTGTGGGTTACCATTTTATCCTATTAACAGGCTCTTTTGCCTTATAAAAGCTTCCGTTTCAAGAGGGCCCACTTATAGCTGTTGCACTTAGAGCCTGAACCATTGCTGTTCTGCTCCGGAAATTTTACCCTGTGCCAATTTGAGGCTATTTTCTACTTTCTCTTCTATTAGAGTCAGTGTACCTGGTTTTATATGGAGGTCCTTGTCCATTTGAACTTGAGAATTGCGCAGAGTCACAAATATAGATCAATTTGCATTCTTCTACATGCAGACTGCCTGTTACACCAGTTCCATTTGTTGAAGCTTCTTCTTCTTCTTCTTCTTCTTGATTTTGGCTTCATGTCCATAGGTTTATTTCTGGGTCTTTGATTCTATTTCACTGTTTGACCTGTTTGCCTCTATAGCAATACCATGAGGTCTTTACCATTATTGCTTTGAAGTATAGCTTGAGAGGTCAGGGATAATGATTCCCCCAGAAAATCTTTTATTGTTGAGAATTATTTTTGCTATCCTGGGCTTTTTGTTTTTCCATATGAAGTTGAGAATTTCTCTTGCCATGTCTGTGAAGAATAGTGTTGGAATTTTGATGGGAATTACAATGAACCTTGAACTGCTAGGTTGCTTTGAAAAGATGGACATTTTCACTGTTAATCCTACTGACCAGTAAGCATGGAAGATCTTTCCATCTTCTGAAGACTTCTTCAATTTCTTTCTTCTTGGGATTGAAGTTCTTATAATACAGATCTTTCACTTGCTTAGTTTCAGCTACACCAAGATATTTTATATTATTTTTGGATATTTTAAAGGATGTAGTTTGCCTAATTTCTCTGTAAACTCATTTATCATTTGTACAGTGGAAGACTGTTGATTTGTTTGAGTTATTTTTATATCCAGCTACTTTGTTGAAGTAGTTTATCAGTTATAGGAGTTCTCTGGTAAAATTTTGGGGATCACTTATGTACACTATCATATCATCCATGAATAGTGATACCTTGACTTCTTCCTTTCCAATTCATATCCCCTTAATCTCCTTTGGTTGGTGTATTGCTCTAGTTAAAACTTCAAGTACTATACTGAATACATACGGAGAGAGTGAGAAGCCTTGTCTTGTCCCTGATTTTAGTGGTACTGCTTCATGTTTCTTTCCATTTAATTTCATATTGGCTATTGGTTTTCTGCATATTGGTTTTATTATGTTTAAATATGAACTTTGAATTTTTGATCTCTCCAAGATGTTTAAAATAAAGGGTGATTTCTTTTAACAGCTTTTTCAGCATCTAATGAGAGAATCATGTGATTTTTTAAAATTTGTTTACATAGTGGATTACATTAATGTATTTTCATGTATATAATCATCCTTGCTGCCCTCTAATAAAGCCTACTTGATCTTGGTGAATGATGTTTTTGATGTGTTCTTGGATTCAGTTTGTGAGAATTTCATTGACTACTTTTCCATAGGTGTTCATAAGCAAAACTGGGCTGAAGTTCTTGTTCTTTGTTTGATCTTTGTGTGGTTTAGGTATCACAGTAACTGTGGCTTCATATTCTTCAAAATAGAATGAACTGAATAGTGTTCCTTCTGTTTCTATTTTGTGGAAGAGTTTGAGGAGTGTTGGTATTAGCTCTTCTTTAAACATCTGTTAGAATTGTACAGTAAAACTATCTGGCCCTGGGCTTTTTGTGGTTGGGAAGTTTTTAAGGTTTGCTTCTATTTACTTGGGGGTTATGGAACTGTTTAGATAGTTTACCTGATCTTAATTTAACTTTGGTTCATAGTGGCTGTCTAGAAATCATCCATTCCTTCTGACTTTTGCAGTTTTGGCTAGTATAGGCTTTAGTAGTGAGACTTGATTTTTTTTAAAATTTCTTCAGTTTCTATTATGTCTCCCAGTTTCCACCTTCTTACATTTTATCTTCTTGTATATTAAATGGTTCCCATTCAAATGTTATTCAAATTAGGAAGGGGAAAGAAAAAGATGGACATATTCATATATACTGAAGTGCATAAAAGTGGAAGCATTTATTCTTATCTTTCAGAAATTTTTAGCTGTAGATGGACCAACAATTCTGAGTTTTCTAAGATATTACCAAAGACAGAACATGTTGATTGAACACTTATTTAATCCACTCCAGTTCCCTTTATTCTCCTATTATTATAATTCTATGATAGTAATGTCCTAATCCTTGTAGTTTTCAATGTATATGAACTTTTAATCTTTTATTTTTATTTTATTTTTTTTACACTCCATATTTTATCCCCCATCTACCCTCATAATTCCTCCACACCCCCTGTCTCCAGGTGGATGTCCCCACTCACCACCCACATGACCTCTAAATTCCCTGGGACCTCCAGTCTCTTGAGGGTTAATTGTATCATCTCTGAATGAACACAGACTCAGAATTCCTCTACTGTATGTGTGTTGGGGACCTCATATCAGCTAATGCATGCTGTCTGTTTGGTGTTCCAGTGTTTAAGAGATCACAGGAGTCCAGACTGAGACTGATGGTACTCTTACAGGATCACCCTTTTCCTCAGCTTCTTTCAGCCTTTCCTAATTTAACAACAGGGGTCACATGCTTCTGTCTATGGATTGGATGCAAATATCTGCATCTGACTCAGCTGCTTGTTGGGTCTTTCAGAGGGCAGTCATGATAGGTCCCTTTTTGTGAATGCTCCAAAGCCTCAGTAATAGTGTCAGGCCTTGGAACCTCCCCTTGAGCTAGATCCTACTTTGGGCCTGTCACTGGACCTTCTTTTCCTCAGGATCCTCTCCATTTCCATCCCTGTAATTCTTTCAAACAGGAACAATTATGAGTGAGAGATGTGACTGTGGGATGGCAACCTCATCCCTCACTTGATGTTATGTCTTCCTGCTGGAGGTGTGGTCTATAAGTTCCCTCTCCCTACTGTCTGACATTTCATCTAAGATCCCTCTCTTTGAGTCCTGGGGGTCTCTCTCCTCCCAGGTCTCTGGTGCATTCTGGAGGGCTTCTCCAACCTCCTATTTCCCGAGGTTGCCTGTTTCCATTCTTTCTGCTGGCCCTCAGGGATACAGTTCTTTTCCCTCACCATTACCAGATCAGTTTCCCTTCAGGTCTGCTACAATTTAAACATGTTTCCCCAAATGTTTGTGTGAGAAATGTAACCCTTGAATTCTTATTGTAGTCACATTTGGACCTGAGCCCTGGGAGATGTCACTGTGAAGAGGATAGAATCCCATGTGACATTCCTGGGTCACATGGAGAGAGAGTGGCCTAGTCAAGAGTACTCACACTATTTGCTCTGTTGTCACGTGAGGCCTCCCACCATGACACCACACATAGAGATATATGATATGCCAGCTTTCCAAGTTCCAAAACTACAAGCAATGTATTTCTTTCAATTAATAAGTTTTTTTATTAGATGTTTCTTTCTCTGCATTTCAAATGTTATTCACTTTCCTGGTTTCCCCTCTGAAATCCCCCATCTTTTCCCCTATACCCCTGCTCACCAACCCACCCACTCCTGCTTCCTCTATACTGGGGCATAGAACCTTCACAAGACCAAGGGCCTCTCCTCCCATTGATGACTGACTAGGCCACCCTCTGCTATGCTCTATACATAGCTCCATGAGTCCCACCATGTGTTTTCTTTGGTTGGTGGTTTAGTCCCACAAAGCTCTGGGGGTACTGGTTAGTTCATATTGTTGCTCCTCCTATGGGGCTGCAAACCCCTTCAGCTTCCTGGGTATTTCCTCTAACTCATACTTCAATCCTTCTTTCAAGGTGGGAACAGATAGCCATGGAAGGAGTTAGAAAGTGTGTAGCAGATACTGAAGGAATGACCATCCATAGACTGTCCCATCTGGGGATCCATCCCATATACAACCAACAAACCAGACACTATTGCGGATGCCAACAAGAGCTAGCTGACAGGAGCCTGATAAGGCTGTCTCCTGTGAGGCTCTGCCAGTGCCTGACAAATACGGAAGTGGTCGCTCATAGCCATCCTTTGGATGGAACAAGGAGCACTGTATTTTTATTCTCTATATGTGACCAAGTTTGTGATATCGCTTATAAAGTCATTCCCCATAACCCTGTTTTTTCTTCTTCCCTCTCAGAAACAGGAGAAATTCAGCTCATTTCTTAGTTTTGTTTTTAAATCAGTCACTATAGTTATGAACTTTTTTAAAATTTATCCCATTGGAAATTATTTTTTAAAATAGAATGACGACTAAGAGAATATATTGCAATATGAAGAATACTCTAAAAGATATAAAGCGAAAGAGAATTCATAGCCCATTACTGAATGGCAGAGACTTGAAAATTGTGCTTGCATTTTCTGTCCACTTATCGCCTGCAAAATGTGAATAAACTGATTTCCCTAAATATTCCAGATGCATTTTCAATATTCTGCACACTTGACTCATACATCTTTGTTACTGCAGATTTAGGATGGTGTAGATCAACAGTCAAAATAATCTCCAACTTTCATTTAGAGTAATGTATCACCCTTTACTTTACCTGACCTCACATCATTTTGACTACCAAGGAGGCAGAGGCAGGCAAATTTCGGCCAGAATTGTCTACAGAGTGTGTTCCAGGACAGCCAGTGCTACACAGAGAAACCCTGTGTCAAAAAAAAAAGAAAGAAAGAAAGAGAGAGAGAGAGAGAGAGAGAGAGAGAGAGACAGAGAGACAGAGAGACAGAGAGACAGAGAGACAGAGAGACAGAGACAGAGACACAGAGAGACAGAGAAAGAAAGGAAGGAAGGAAGGAAGAAAGAAAAAAGAAATAAATACCCAGACAAATACAACTGGGTGAACAGTGTATTTTGGCTTATGGCTCCAGCTCACACTCATTATAGTAGGGAGGTCAGAGTGTCAGGAATAAGAGGGATTTTAAGTGTAGTCAGAAGAGGAGAGCAGTGATTGTGTACCTACTAATGCTCAACTCACTTCCTCCACTCTTACACTGTCCTGAATCTCCTGTCTAGTGAATGATATTACCCACAGTAGTCAAGTCTTCCTACCTTGGTTAAGGTCATATAGCATGTGTAGACACAACATAAGTACACAAAAAATAATATATCATGGTTTAATGCAAAACAAATAGGTAATGAAAATAATAAACATCATCAGCACTCATAAACCAAAGAATGTTATTAAATAGCATTTGAGATCTGAAACATTCTTTTCTCTGCATTGTTTATCAACACCTGGATTGCTATATGACCTTGAGTCTTTTTTCATTGGTCTCCACTGGTTAAATAATCATATCTATTTTGTGGGTGCTCTTCAGTACTATGCTTCAGAAACATAGCTTTAGAAAATATCTGTTTAAAATTATAATTTGAAATTTAATTTTTTGCAGACAGAGTCTTGGTCTGAGCCCAAGCTAGTTTTGAACTAGTCATCTTTCTCCCTTCATCTAGATCATGTAGACTGTAGGCATGCATTACCACACCTGGCCAAAAGTTTTCCTTTGTTCCCATGGATCAGCTTCTGAAGCAAATTTCTCATATATTTTTATGTAACATGAGAGAAAAATCAGAAATATTTATGATAAGAATTCATTTTGATTTCATCAGACTAATATATATTTTTCATTCCTTTATTGTTTTTTCATTGTTATTTTAAATATATTTTTGTTTTATGAGTAAATTTTAAATAAAATATAAAATAATATACCATGTTTTTGTTCAATATCCCACTGTATTTTTAACATCATCATACTGTGGCTTCTAACAGTTGCATTAGTTAGTGTATAACCCAGTCCTAAGTGCTTCTACAAAAACAAAAACAAAAACAAAAATCAAACAAACAAACAAAAACCAGTTTTGCTGAGTAATACACTAGAGAAAAGAGCAAGTTGAAAATTTTTTCATTAATTTATATATTTACTTTACATTCCATTCTCAACCCCTCCCTCCTACTCTCCCCATTCCACTTCTCCTCTGAGAAGGGGAAGCAACCCTTCCCCACATATCACTCTAACCTGTACTACAGGATTAGGTTCTTCTTCCCTGACTGAGTCCAGACTAGAGAAAGGGGATTCACATGCAGGCAACAGATTCAGGGGTGCCCTTCCTCCAGTTGTTGGGTGATCTTCATGAAGACTAAAGTGAACATCTGCTACACATGTATGCGGTCTCTAGGTCCAGTCCATGATTGTTCTTTGGTGTACCTACCCCCTCTAGGTGCCTCAGTCCTTCCCCAAGTTCTTCCACAAGACTCCCCAAGCTCCATCTAATGTTTGGTTGTGGGTCTCTGGATCTGTTTCAATTGGCTACTGGGCCTAGGACAGTTATGCTAGGTCATATCTTCAAGCATAACAGAATATCATGAATAGTATCAGTAACTGATCCTTGCCCATGGGATAAATCTCAATTTGGGCTAGTCCTTGGTTCGCCATTTTCTCCATATCTGCTCTGTCTGTCCCTGCACATCTTTCAAGCAGGACATGTTTTGGGTCAAAGATTTTGTGGATGGTTTGGTGTCCTTATCACTCCACTGGGAGTCCTACCAGGCTATATGAGGTGGCCACGTCAGACTCCATATCATTCTAGCTAGGAGTCTCAGCCTGAGTCACACACATCGCCTTCCTGGGGCCTCCCCTTTTCCCAGGTCTCTGGCATATCATAGAGATGCCCATCTCTGATTTCGCATACTTCTGAACTTTGTTACTTTGTACTTGTCCCTGTGACACTTCCCCTAACCATTCCTTCTCCCACCAAATCCTCTCCCTTCATCTGCCTCAGATGTCTATTTCATTTCATGCATTAAGGTTCATACATCTTCACTTGGGCCTTCCTTCTTGTTTAACTTCTTTGGGTCTGTGGAGTATATCATGGGTATTCTGAACTTTTTGGCTAATATTCACTTATCACTGAGTACATACTATGCATATGATTTTTGGTCTGTGTTTCCTCACTCAGGATGATATTTTCCAGTTACATCCATTTGCTTGGGTAATTTATGATGTCTTTGTTTTTAATGGCTGAATAGTGTTCACTTTTGTAAATGAATCACAGTTTCTTTATCCATTCCCAAGTTGGGGAATATCTAGGTTGCATCAAGTTCCTGACTATTACAAATAAAGCTGCTATGAACATATTTGAGCAAGTGTATTTGAGGGATGATAGAAAATCTTTTTGGAATATGCCCAGGAAGGTTATAGCTGTATCTTGAGGTAGAACTATTCCCAGTTTTCTAAGAAAATGCCAAATTGATTTCTAGAGTGTTTGTACAAGTTTGTACTCTGACCAGCAATAGAGGAGTGTTCCCCTTGTCAGCATGTGCTGTCACTTGAGTTTTTTATCTCAGCCATTCTGATGAGTATAAGGTGAAATCACAAAGACAATTTGATTTGCATTTCCCTAAAAGCTCTTATTTTTGTCTCTCCCAAACCAACTGGCACAGCCAGGAACAAGGTTTATAATGGACATAACTTATACATGGGGCCAGGAGATATTCCTTGTAATTGCAACCCCTCCCAATGAAAAGGTGTAAAGAGAAGTCTTTTCTTAATTTTATTTTCCCATGAAAATAAAATGCAATTTATATGATTTTCCAGAAGTGAAATTGCTAAACCAACGTGTTTACTAGTTTTAAGTATCTGACAGACCTTTACTAACATTTTGTGAAGAGTATTTGTTAAATGAATGCATACCGCTATGAATGCTGAGTGAAGGCCCCTCCTACTATAAAATTGCCAGCATGGAATTCTTTTAAATAATAGCATAACACATACCCCCAAACTTAAACATACACATAATCTATAAAAGTAAACTTGTTTGTTAGAGAAGTCAAATCTTTAAAAGACTTCATATTTTCTACATTATTAGATCATTCTCATGCATGTTGTCTAAAAGATTACAAATAGTGTCTCTGGGAAATGGAGGTGGATCTGTTTACATGAACACAGCTTGTAGAAATAAGCACTGAAATCTTTTCTTGGTGTCTTCACAGATTTGCATCTTGGTCTTTTCTCAGACCTAGAAAAACTAAACACTTACCTTTATTTCAGCATAGGACTGGTCTGCCTCTTCCCATGAACAAAAACCATGGCAATCCCTCAGACAGTTCCTTCAAGAACAAATTTCTTTTTCTTGTCCAGACACACATTTGTATCTCATGAGTACATAAACTTGTGACATGTGTAAAAGCTGTTTTCACAACTATGGTTGTTATTTTTAGTGGTATTATTTTACCAAGCATAAGTAATATTAAATATATTATATATGATTATTTTCCAAAATGACATATGATATAGTAATACTAACACTATTGGTACAGCATCACTTTATATGGTATAATCAGTGTGAAAAAATACAGTATAAATAAAAAAAAAAAACGAGGTAGATAAGAAAAGGAAGAATCTTACTAGTCAGAAACAGAAAGCAAAAGAAAAAAGTACTGAGCTTCAAAACAATTTCTAGGGTAGACTTGGTACAAATGAGACTTTGTCTCACCACCATATCCTAAAAGTAAATAATAATAATTACAATCAACTGTTATAAAGCACAGTTGTAACAACTGATTAAAGACAATCCAGGAAAGGAGAAAGTAGCTGTAGTGGAAGATCAACCAAGAATTTCTAATACTGTTACATACTCAACAAACTTATGAGTTCTACAGCTGTGATTTTTGAAGAAAATTAAGTGGAAAAAAATGGGCACAAAATTGCTATGAAATGATATGATAATAGTGTTATTGAACTATTATAACCTTGGATAGTTTATGGAAATGTTTGTATTAATTACATACTCATAAGTGAAGAATCTTAAAACTAAAATTGGTCAGTAACTACTAAGGCGAAAGCTGAAGACAATATAAAATGCCAGAATAAGCCAAAAAGCATGATTTCTCTATACACTCAGGCTTCTACTACAGGACAGCTAAATCCTTAGTTATCTAAAAATTATAGTAGCTCTCTTAATTTCTAGAAAGCATATCCCACAGTCTCCAGTGGATATCCGATGCCCCAATATTGATTTCTTTGTAGAATGTCTTTTTCTATAGACAGTATAATTAATTAATTAAGCAGGACAAAAACTAAAATCAATAGCAAAATGGAACAATTATAGTGATCTGCTGAAATAGAAGTTATTTGCACACCAGCTCTCCATTACCCACATCTATTTCTCTGCTGTGCTCATCAGTTTTGTGAGAATGGAAAGGGTCAAAACGTTGACAAGAGATGAAGTGACAGATACTGGGATATAGTGGTAGGCAGGTGCCCAAGAGTTATTGCTGGAACTTGACCATAGGGTGATCATCTAAATGTGAACTAAATGACTGGAGGGCAGGCAGTATGCATAGTGGTGGAAATGAGGAAAGAGGAGGCCAACTGTTGAAACCTTATGTGAAAACCCATAGAGGGTAGATTTCTATCACAAGGTGTGCAACAGCTCCTGAGTATCATTCTGATACAGAAAGAAACGGGGTCTGATGGGTGCAGGGTGAACTTTCTGTTCTTGCACAACAGCAATAAGCATATTGGCTAAGGTTGGACCCATGAATCCCAGACAGGATTTTAAAGAGGATAAGATGATCCCAAGAGTGGTGAGAGAGTGAATCAGCAAAAACTTTCTGATAGGACTTGCATCAAGAATTGTTGAACGGAAGAAATCATCTCTAGTGTTTTATAATATGTCAGAGAAAACAATATTAAGAGTAAGGTAGTATATATTTTAAAATAATAAAAGATAAAAAAATGTAAGATGATTGATGCACTAGCATCCTACTTGTACCTGATACATACATGAGTCAAACCATGTCATTGCACACATATAAGTATATATCATAATAAAATTTCAATTAAACACTCGAATTTGCTTTATTCAGCAATTGTAGTAATATATTTTATTACAATTTCTTTTTTAAGGGGTAAAGTTGGAGCTGGGTAGATATCTGACCTGGCGAAGCACTTGCCACACTACCATTAGTACAAAGAGCATAAACTTTTTGATAGGACTTGCAGAGTTCTTTGACAGAATCTACATAAATGCAGAAGTGGTGACATGTATCATTAATCCCATCATCACATTAGTGATATAGAGAGAGCAGAGATTAGAGAATTCGTAGAAGATCTTAAGACAACTAGCCTGGTATGTGCCTCAGCAGAACACTCGATCTTATGGTAACTAAGGTAGAGGTGTGGACAGGTATCCAAGGCTTTCCTTCAACCTGTATGTATTCACCCAGACCCAAATGCAAGGGTATGGTGCACATAAACACATACACACCACACCACACACACACACACACACACACACACACACACACACACACACACTACATACGAAGATCTGTTCAATTCTTTTATTTTTTTCAAATTTTTAATATATTTTTATTATTATTATTTTCTTTATTTACACTTCAAATGCTATCCCAAAAATTCCCTTAAGCGAGGCACTTTCCAGTTTAAAAACTGCCACTAAAGCTCAGAAAAAGGCATCCTTTGAATTAGCTAGTAACTACATGTCTTCACAACTGCTCCATCTGTTACTCTACAGAACCATCATTTGAAAGTTTCTACTTCAAAGGCTTGAGAGAAGACCCAGGGGCTAAGAATGCTAACTTCTTTCAGAGGACATTAGTTTAAGATCCAGAATCCACATGATATCTCACAATGGGATATACCTGAAGTTTCAGGAGAGCTAACACTCTTCTTACTCCCTCAGGTGTCTGTGTGTGTATAATCAGACACATAAAATAAAACCCTCAATTTTTCCTTTCTACCACAGAAGTAAATGGCTGACACATGATTTGTCTTTGGAACAGATATCACCATGCAATTAGAGATGGAAGAAGCCCAAAGATTGTACAGAAAGTCAAACACGCATCATTCTGAGTGGGGAGCAAAGGTGAACTGTGAGCCTCATCAGTGATCGATGGTCTTTGTTTTCTGCCATTTTTTTGCTGCCATTAAACAAGAATCAAGTACATATTGTTTAAGAGATCACCCTGTTTTTTATTAAATGCCTAGTGCATTTTTTTTCTTTTTCGAGACAGGGTTTCTCTGTATAGCCCTGGCTGTCCTGGAACTCACTCTGTAGACCAGGCTGGCCGCGAACTCAGAAATCTGCCTGCCTCTGCCTCCTGAATGCTGGGATTAAAGACTTATGCCACCACGCCTGGCGCCTAGTGCATTTCTTATTGATAGAAAGAAATACTTTATTGCAAAACCTTATTACCAGTAAATAACGTTTTATTTGGGGATATAATGTTGGGTTTTTTTCCCTCCTTTGCAACAAATGCTTGACTTTTTTTATTTTTTAAAAACTTTCATGTTTAATTATGTTGATGTGGATAAGCGTGTGTGTGTGTGTGTGTGTGTGTGTGTGTGTGTGTGTGAATTAATATGCATCTGAATGGACTGCCCATGAAGGTCAAAAGAGGGCGCCAGAGCCCCTGAAGCTGGAGTTACAGGTTAGCTGTGAGTTGTCTCCTTAGGTGCTAGGCAACTAAGATGCAAAGAAATTCTTGATCTTTGCACAAACAGTATAAATTCTTAACTGATAAGCGACCTCGCCAACCCGGCTTATATTATGAACAATACCATATAGTTCCAATCTTTTATATTTTGTATATAGTTATGTTGAACATTTATTCTTGACTTTTGCATACCTTTTCTTTACTATTTACTGTCCTCAAGCTCCAAATATTTGAGGGATTTAGAGCTTCATTTCCACAGATTTTATATATTCTCTTTGTTATATTCTTATTATTTTTATATTAATAAAACCATACTAAATATATTTCTTAATTTATCTGTGAGCATATTCATGATTATCTCTTTGGTTCAATTCCTAGAAATAGGTCTTTGCGGTCATGGAAAAGAGGTTTGTCATGCACATGACCACTCTTATGGTTTATCTATTTGTAATGGTCATGACTGTTTTCATTGCAGGCAATTCTTTCAAGTCCTTATGCAGGAGAAAAACAGTGCCTTCATTGAAAATTATTCCAACAGGATTTTACAAATATGTCTATGATTACATCCATCACACCTATAGAGAGCAAACCTCAGCAGCTCCTGACCCTTAGAAAAGCCATTCCTCTGGCTTAGCCGTTCAGAGTCAGGGAGGGAACGTGACCTTAAAAAGGCTAGTAAGAATTCATTCAAATAAAAATCTAATATCTATCACATCTGAAAAAAAAGTGATCCCCAGATGTCATCAGTACACTATGTCCATGATATCTGAAATTTATTTATTTTTTTGTATGAACACAATGATTATGCTTTTAGGACGTATTGTGATATTCCTACTTGCTCTTCAAGCAGCCACTCACCTGGTGCCTGATAAGCCGCATTCAGTAACAACCGGAAATTAATGACAAAGCTCCAATTGGGCTAAGTAGGAGCTGCAAATACATTATGGAGCTCAGTTTAGAAAAAAATAAGTCACACAAAATTAAAATGAAATAAGCTCTAAAATTTGAGAGCTGTTGGACACCATAAATCACATTTATAGGAGAAAACGAAGCACTCCCTGATAAGATTGCCATTGATAAAATGTAATAAAACATGAGGCATGAAGCATGAGGTCAGGTGGTCACCTGAAGTGTGGGCTACCAACAAAAGAATGAAACCTTAAGGAAAACAGAATATTTATTGAAGTTTCCCGTGTACAATAGCATCCCTAATTTTATCTAGTTATTCCTAAAAAGAATCTCCCCCTTTTCTTTTCTTTTTTTTTTTGATACAAAAGCCTAAGATATTGGCTAAATTCATAATGCAATGAAATACCCACAACAGGATCAATGTGAAGTTCCATCAACCCTTTGTGATGGGAGGCTGAAAAAGATAACAGTATTTAACAGCAGGATGGCTTAGGGGTAAAGCGGTCTGCTGCTAAGGCTGACAGTCTGAGTTACATGCCTGTGGCTCACAAGTGGAAGGAAAGAAATGACTACTATGAGTTGTTTTCCAACCTTCACAAGGACACCATGGTGTGTGTGTGTGAGTGTGTGTCTGTGTGTGTCTGTGTGCAAATAAAAATTATTCAATAAATATACTCCCCCTAAAACCCAAGAAAGTCATTCTTGTAAAATATGGTGTGACCAAAAGAAGTCACTTGATACATGATGATATGCTGATAAGTGGATAGTAGCCCAGAAACCGAGAATACCCAAGATACAATTTCCAAAACACAAGGAAATCAAGAAGAAGGAAGACCGACGCATGGATACTTCATTCTTCCCTAAAATAGGGATTAAAATACCCATGGAAGGAGTTTCAGAGACAAAGTTTGGAGCTAAGACGAAAGGATGGACCATCCAGAGACTGTCCCACCCCCGGGGTTCATCCCATAATCAGCCACCAGACCCCGACTCTATTGGATATGCCAGCAAGATTTTGCTGAACAAACCCTGATATAGCTGTCCCCTGTGAGGCTAGGCTAGTGCCTGGCAAATACAGAAGTGGATGCTCACAGTCATCTATAGGATGGAACACAGGGCCCCCAATGGAGGAGCTAGAGAAATTACCCAAGGAGCTGAAGTGGTCTGCAACTCTATACATGGAACAACAATATGAACTAACCAGTACCCCCAGAGCTCGTGTCTCTAGCTGCATATGTAGCATAAGGTGACCTAGTCGGCCATCATAGAAAAGAAAGGCCCCTTGGTCTTGCAAACTTCATATGCCCCATACAGAGGAACGCCAGGGTCAAGAAGTGGGAGTGGGTAGGGGAGCAGGGCAGGGGGAGGGTATATGGGACTTTTGAGATAGCATTTGAAATGTAAATGAAGAAAATATCTAATAAAACAATTTTAAAAAATAAACAAAAAGATATACAAAAGTCAAAAAGAAAAAAGAAAGAAAAATATGGTGTGACTTCTTATATTAAATCTTACGTTTACACCAACATAGGAGATATTTACCAAAAGTCTGCTGAAGCTGAAGCACAGGGCAATGTTATTATTCCACACTTCACTACTTAACAAGCAAAGAGAACCCTATCAAAATGCCTTGAAATCCTTTTGTTCCCTTTAGCTAGAAAAATATTTGGTAGATTAAAGAAGGAAGAACAACATCCAATCATGGGAGAGGCAAGAAGATGATGAGTTTAAGGCTATCCTTGGCTACATGGTGAATTCAGGACCAGTCTGGGCTACTAGAAATCCTCACATGAGATAGATAGCAACCAAAACAAAACATAACACATCAATACAATAAAAATCCAAAGAAAGCTGAATTACGTTACATCTCCTCATAGTTAGGCTTCAACCCTAACTTGATAAATGTTAACTCATAACCTGGGACAATTTCCAGATACTCCTGTGCCACAGATTCACTATCTTTTCAACTGAAGTTTAGATAATGTCCTCTTATAAATATTAGCTAAGTTAAAATAAGGGAAGTTGGAAACAAATCACATCACAATTTTCCTGTCACTGTTTTAACATTTGGTCTTAGAAATACAAGTTGGTATTAACTGGAAGTCTCCCATGTTTATCTCAAGTAAGCAGCTGTAAGTGTAATGCTAAAGAGGAGAAGACTAGAAACAATACAATAAAGCACAGGGAAAATGATGACTTTTTCTTCAGTGTTCTATATCTGCTTTCTTTTTACTCTTATTTTCTGTTCAGTATTTGTTCACCTAAGGAAATTCACTAAAGAAAACAGAAAAAGGAGACTCACACTCAGAATATTCATCTGGACAAAGGCCTTGAATACCAGGTTATTGTACTTACAGGAGGTGTGCTGAATTGTCCCTTTTTGTACAGCCCTTACCTACTCAGACTCAGGATGAAATGACCCGACTGTACAGAACAGATCAAAACCTTCCTAGTTTCACAACTCTAGGGGGGTCACTAGTGCTGACATCAAAATCCATGGTTTTCTCCAGAGAACCCATTCACAAAGAACACAGCCACCATGATGCACAGAGATGCCTCTGGCCCACATTAAAAGTAGTTGGAATCAAGTAGAGGTAGGTACTGTGGAAGGGATATAAAATCAAGTAGCTACAGCTATGCACTAGCAGTGTATAAGGAAAAAAAGCCAGAGGAGCCGAGCCTATCAAAGGATGATATATACATGCCTCAACTAGGGAAGTACATTCATAGTTCAGAAAGTCCTGGAGGAATTAGATTCTGGCCTGGACACAGAATGAGTAAACTAGCAGAAATACACCCACACAGGATACTTCCACCCATGTTGAAAGCAGGTATGAGAGTAGATTTCAGGCAGACGTTGCTTGTCTTAGGTTGACACTGGGTTTGGGGAGACCAGGAGTACCCAGAGCAACTCATTGTTTGGCAAAGATGTTTGTCAGATGGCCTAGTTTAGGTGTTCAGTTCCAAGGGCTGCAATCTAATAGGGACCACAATTAGACTTACCAAGATTGAATAACATCAGTAAGAGCCTGAACAATGCTGAGAAACTCAGAGTGTAATCCCCGGCACTGACTACACCCAGACAAAGATGCTACCATAAGCTAGTAAGCCCAGGATAGGAGACATGCATCAGCATGGTTCTGGAGGCCACAGTGAGGGAGAAACTACAGAAGGAAGGGCAAGTTTTCTGAACTCTTCTTCCCAAATAGCATCTATAGTAGAGTAAGAATGATGGAGTTGCCTTTGACAGACAGTTGAGAATTAAATTTGAATAATCTAAATATTTTTACTTAAGTCCTGGATTAGATATTAGTTTGTAATTTAGGGGTTAATTTTATTATTATGTATACAGGGTTGTCGAATACACATATCTACAGATAATATGTAAAGTTTATTTTTATTTACTTTTAAGATGATTGGGAATTCTGAGACACTCTATATTCTGCAATTGTCTGATTGCCATGCTAAACAAACTAGTACATAATACAATGGGTTTTATGTATATTGGCAAAATACATATATATTTAGCCAAAAAGTCTACGACTTCATATGGCAAAAAATGAACAAAAGAAGGAAAAGAACAAAGTTATTTTTAACAAATCTAAAATGGTGAAATGAAGGACCTTTTGCCTTCCTGTTTTAACATACGAAAATGTTGCATAAAGTTCATGGGCATTGTGCAGAAGTTGAGACAACTGATCAAAAAGAAAGAAGACAGCCTCAAAATGGAAGGAGAAACAGCCAGGGAGACAGGTATGTAATCTATAGTCATATATAATTATCTACCTTTCAATTTCTTATGTGAAAAATCCAGTCAAAATGAGATGAGTGAGCATGTGCAGCAGAATAGTGTGCACCTCCAGGGTCAAATGAACTAAATCTTGGGCATGCACACTCACCTTTAACATGCATACATCTACTTACCCCTGTTCAAAGTGAACAATATGATCAGGAGACAGGAGATACAACTTAAAATATTACAAGAAAATAATGTTATTTGAGGAATGTGAGGCTCGTTAGGATTGGGAAATTTCAAAAGTAATAGAGGAAACACAGCCAGGCAGATAGTGCATGAAAGTGCTGTCTGCTAAGCCAGACAACCTGAGTTGAATCCCTGGAATACACACGGTAGAAGAAAACTGACCCTAGCAAGTTATCCTCTTATTTCCAATATTGCGACTTATCCTCTGACTTCCAATTTTATGCCTCAGCAAGGACTGCCCCATCTTCCAATAGATGAATAAAATTAATATTTTTAATTTTTAAGGAAAAATAATGATTTAATAAAAAGTCTAAAATGTGTTATTATCTACAAAATAATCAATGTAGGGAATTTCTCATATAAAAAGTATATATTCAATGATGTAAACCTTAATTAGATTTCAAGTTTAACTTACATTTACTCTAGACTGTTCAGTAGTAACTATCCATAGCAATCAAGAATGCAGAAGTTACTCTGTACCTAAGTATACAAACACTGTTTTGAGATTACAATGGATATATGGGGGCAGATTATTCATAAGAACATGAAAATTCACATTTGAAGAAGATGGTGAAATTTTTTAAGTATTTCAGTTTATGTTTAGATTCAGATTTTAGCCAATAATCATTTATAAAATTTTAGTTGATGGTAAATATCTCTAGCTATATCTGCTGTACAAACACATGAAGCAAAGTATTGACAGATTGTGAGGGTGAATACTGGCGCCTTACTGATAAAAATGGAGGTAGATTTCCTTGGCCACAATTAGAGAGAGGTCTGAGGCACCAAGTTAAAGGAAAGTAGCTTCAGAAATGTATGCACAATAAAAACAGATTTCATGAAAACGAGCATATCTTTATATGTACTTATTTATGCATGCTGGTATATATATATATATAAAATCCACAATGATTTTTGCTGAGTTTTGATGGTGGTTATACTGGAAGAATGAAATCTGAATCAGAAAAATTGTACTTTAATGATAAGTAGATCATGACTCCTATTGTGCTCTCTTTTTGGAAAGTAATTTCATACATACAAAGTATCATTATTTGTATAAAAGTCACTACAAAAGAAGCCAGGCTTTTGCAGATAAGAACCTGTTAGGAAAAGGTAGTGTCTGTTTCAAAGATTTAGTCTTCAATTGGGATGGGAGTGCTTTGAGAGAAAATTTACAAAGCAGACATAGAAAACGTATTTCATGTGTGCCTTCATTAAGCCCAGGAGTCACTGGGTCCAACTTTTGTTATACAGAAAAATATCATTTAGATAATGAAGATATGAGACAGCTAGGCTTTTGTGAAGACTGTAGCACCCGTTCTTTGGCAATTATGAAGTGGTAGCCAGGTTGTGTTTAATGAGTAGGAAGGAAGATGCTTGCCTCCACTCTATCTTCTGGAAGCCCAGGATTAAGAATGCAAGGGTTACCTATCCTATCAAGGGGCATGCTTTCATTGGGGGATGTAAGATAGAAGGAATCAGTCAAACAGACAGGTAATCTATTGTCAGAAAATCTTGGTGAGAGGAGCTAGAAAGGATGGATTTCAGGACAGTGTCAACAGAGTTTACCTTCTCTATACCTGTAGGAATATTGGAAGCATAAGGTAATTTAAAGGTTCTCCAACTCTGGGCAAGGAACTTGAGCTTTTTAATTCACTCATTGAGCCTCTGCCAGAAGGGTCTGGACAGCTTAGGGAGTAAACATCCCTGAATTCTGATGTTATGGGGATAAAGGAACTTCAGGTGCCTAGGGAAAGCCCTTTTCCACAGAGAAATAAGTGTGTCTGTCCTGCAGCCACAGCCAATGTCAGAAAGAGGAGCAAGGTCTCCAGGAACAAAAGGTGTGGAGAGATGAATGCAAGCCACATACAGCATTCACTCCAGGCTGAATTTGATTTGCTATGATTTACAAATTTCATTTGTTCTAATATTGAGTTTCACAAATAGTCATTTCTTGCTGAGTCATAAGAGTAGAAATATTTCAAAAAATTATATATAAATGAAGGTACAGAAGCAGCAATTCAGGCACACAAAAGATTCTAAGAATCTCAAGAAAGGCATAGGAGCCATACAGCTTCGAACTGAGTTAGACCCAAGTTGAAAGTTCTTAATATTTTACAGGCTTTGTCTTTGGTAAGATCAGAGGAGTGAATCAGAACCTTTCTGTTTTTCTTCAAGATCAATTGCTTTTTTCAATCATTGCTGTGTTCTGGGAGAATCAGTAAGGAGAATAAAACATTTATTGTTTGTTTAAAAATAACTTTATATTTCACAGATAGAACCCCAGTAGACATCGAAATTATTTTAATACATGCCTAGATTCTATAATACTAATAAGGAATTGTACTACTACGATACAGGTTTCATGTGGTTTTTATCAGCCACTGAAGCAAACTGAGTATATCAACAAAACAGGAAGTAAGGCCTGGGAAGGATTACCATCAAAATGAACAAAGGTTCTTGAGTTTTTTTTCTTTCCACTTCACAGGAGTTATAATAATTTATTTTAAATAACAGGAAAGTGCACCAGAGTCCTCTTTGTCTCTTCAAGAGACAACAGAATACTGGCCTAGTAATATGCCAGCAAGTAGAGTCTTGAACACTGAATATCTAACTTGTATATCTTATCTCAGAGTGATGAATGAGATGCTGATGACACCTGTGCAAATGAAGTTAACACATAGTAATCAAGCATACTTGCTTTCTTAATGCTTAAACCTTCATGAGTGTGAAATACTATAAGACCTTTACCATTTCAGAAAGTAGATTTATAATTTATGTGCAAAAATTTATCTGTGACATCGAATTTTCATCTCAATAATATAGAGTTTAAATAAAATACCTCCTTGGCAGTTGTCATGTACAGCTTGGTGGATGTTGGCCTCCTAGTTACTCTGGGAACCATATGGACCACAGGCCCCACTTTAGATACACATAAGTTCTGTCCTCAGTTATTTGCTGCTTGTTCAGGAGCACAAAGCTTTGGTTTACTGCAGTCCTTTAGACAATTGAAATCAACATGTTGATAACTTTATGGATTTGAAAAATATCAAGGCACTTGCTTATTAACTTCACAGCATGAGGTTATCTTGGGAAAGTGATGAATATCTGGGACTAAACCAGGGCCATTTAGCAATTTGATGACTCCCAATTATTTTACTTTTGATGATCAGAATTTATTTAAGGCGACGAAAGAGCAAGAACTGAATTGTGAGGCAAATTAGTGAACTTTGCCCATGGAATAACACCAGAATGGAATAATTAATTTTCAACCTTTCTGTGGTTGAAATCTTTCTTTTCCTAGCCCCTGTTATGATGCATTGAACTCTGCTACACTTCTTAATGAAAGCATAATTATCTTCTGGATATAGTTTAGGACTTAAGATAAATAAATTTGGACAGTTAAGGGTGCTCTTGATGATCAAAAATTACACACAGGGAGGAAAAAGTTGTATCATTAGGCTGTGGTGTCAAATGTATCCTCTTGCATTTAGTCAATTTATTACATTGAAAATGCCGTGGACATATTATACCACTGTGACATAAAAGTACCCTGTTAGTTCAATGTTTTCTCTTAATATAGAGGATTTAAATTAGCTAGCTACAATCATGTTTCTTTTGACAGAACCATTTATACATTAATCAGTTTAATTCATTTCTATGTTCTAATATCCATAACATGGCAATAACTAGCAATTATTCTCTCCAAAGAACTGATTCACCAAGTAGAAACAATTGGAACACTGAGCAAAGGAGAGTCATTGCAACCATGGTTTCATTATTCTTGTAGTGGCCTCAAATATTCTGCTTCTAAACCTCACAGCTAAGGCAGGGAGTCATTTTGTATCTCTGATGTATCCTTTATATCAACAATACAATTGAAGTGGACAGTTAAGAAATTAACTCTCTACAAACCAATGGGGGGGAGACTGTGTGTTTGTGTGTGTGTGTGTGTGTGTGTGTGTGTGTGTGTGTGTGATTCTGTGTGTGTGTGTGATTCTGTGTGTGTGTTCCCTTTTCATAAAGATTGTGACTTGTTGCTATCTGTTTTGTCTAAAATATTTTACACATTGTAAGTCTTTATTGGATGAGTAAATGAACCCAATGAAGACCTGCTGGTGGTTACCCTGCTGCCATTATGCTAATTCACTATTTGCACAACCTGGAGCCCTCTGCAATATTCATCTGCCAGCACCTTGGAGTGGTCACCTGTAGTAGTCAGAGCTGATACCATTGTGCCATTCAACTCACACTTTCATCTTTGTTAGTACAAAAAAGAAGAGGGTTATAAACTTCAAAAGAAGCATTTTTGAAGTTTCAAACTCATTGGTTTCAATAAAGTTAGACTTGAATGTGAAAACACACTGACAGGCCTTTATTTAGTTCCAGGGACACAGCCACCTCTTCAATTTGTCTTTGCAAAAACTTTAAGCATTTGCTTTATTCTTGTGCCTACTGGAGAGATGAAGCAACTGACAGTTTTTGTTTTTTTTTTTCTAATCTTAAAGTCTTTATGTGACTTTTCTTCTTCTTTTTATTAAGATATTTTCTTTATTTACATTTCAAATGTTAACATCTTTCCTACTTTCCCCTCCAAAAATCCCTATCCCCTCCCCCATCCCCCTGCTCACCAACCCACCCACTCCTGCTCCCTGGCCCTGGCATTCCCATATAATGAGGCATAGAACATTCACAGGACCAAGGGCCTCTCCTCCTATTGATGAATAACTAGGTCATGCTCTGCTACATATGCAGCTAGAGCCATGAGTCTCACCATGTTTTCCCTTTGATTGATGGTTTTGTTCCTGGGAGCTCTGGGAGTACTGATTAGTTCATATTTTTCTTCCCCCTATGGGGCTGCAAACACCTTCAGCTCCTTGGGTATGTTCTCTAGCTCCTTCATTGGGGACACCATGCTCCATCCAATGGATGGTTGTAAGCATCCACTTCTTTATTTGACAGGCACTGGCAGAACCTCTCGGGAGACAGCTACATGTGGCTCATGTCAGCAAGCTTTCTTTTGTTGGCATCCGCAATAGTCTTTGGGTTTGGTGGTTGTTTATAGGATGGATCACCAGGTGGGGCATTCTCTGGATGTTCATTCCTTCAGTCTCTGTTCCACACTTTGTCTCTGTAACTCCTTCCATGGGTATTTTGTTCCCCCTTCTAAGAAAGATCAAACTATACACACTTTTCTCTTTCTTCTTGAGTTTCATGTGTTTTGCAAATTGTATCTTGAGTATTCTGAGCTTCTGGGCTAATATCCATTTATCAGTGAGTGCATATCATGTGTGTTCTTTTGTGATTGGGTTACCTCACTCACGATGATATCCTGCAAATCCATCCATTTGTCTAACAATTTCATAAACTCATTGTTTTTAATAGCTGCATAGTTCTGCTTTGTGTAAATGTACCACATTTTCCGTATCCATTCCTCTGTTGAGGGACATCTGAGCTCTTTCCTACTTCTGGCTATTTTAAATAAGGCTGTAATGAACATAGTGGAGCATCTTCTGGGTATATACCCAAGTATGGTATTGCTGCATTTTCCAGTAGTACTATGTTCAGTTTTTCTGAGGAACCGTCAATCTGATTTCCAGAGTCCCACCAGCGATGGAAGAGTGTTTCTCTTTCTCCACATTCTCGCCAGCATCTGCTGTCACCTGAAGTTTTGAACTTAGCCATTCTGACTGGTTTGGGGTGGAATCTCAGGGTTGTTTTGGTTTGCATTTCCCTGATGATGAAGGATGTGGAACTTTTTTTAGGTGTTTCTCAGCCATTCGTTATTCCTCAGTTGAGAATTCTTTGTTTTGCTCTGTACCCCATTTTTAATAGGGTTATTTGGTTTTCTAGAGTCTAACTTCTTGAGTTCTTTGTATATATTGGATATTAGCCCCCTATAAGATTTAGGATTGGTAAAGATCTTTTCCCAATCTGTTGCTTGCCTTTTTATCTTATTGACAGTGTTCTTTGACTTACTGAAACTTTGCAATTTTATGAGGTGACAGTTCTAATAATTAATTTAATAACATAAAAGTACTACATTGTGGGAAGGTTAAGTATTGAGCTGCTGTTTTAATTCTTGTATTCTACAACTATAATTTAAGGCAGCCTTCCACAGCTGTGTATTGTTTTATCAAGTATACATGAAAAATAAATACTGGAAAACTTGATATTTGCTGAATGTACAAAGAGAAGTCATGTGGAGAGTATAAACAAATATTATATCATGTATGTGAGGGATTTGGCATCTGTAGTGCATCGTTAAAGAATTTCCCAATAGACACAGCCAATGTTGTAGTTGTAAATTGTCTTTGAAATACCTGAGAAAGAGTCCTAAGAACAGGCAAAAGAGTCTAAGACAGCTAATCTTTTAGGACTGTTAGGAGTCCCACAAAAATAGCGAGCTAACAGCGGAGTTGTTACATAGACACAGAAAACCAGGTACAGACTCTTACAGGTCTAGTGTTTCTGTCTTTGTGAGACCATATGAGCCCTGCTTGTTCAGCCTTGGACCTGGGGCTTTTGATTTGTCTCATTATATCTTATTTTATCATTTTTTGTTTGTTTTCTGTTTTGGTTGCTTTTTTCTGAAGGAAAACAGAAGGGGTGGATCTGGAGAGAATACAGTAGTGGGGAGCACAGAAATATGTAGGTAGGGAAACTGGCCAGGAAGTATTGTGTGAGAGGAGAATAATTTAAACAACAACAATGAAAGTGAGGGGAGAAGGGAGAGGGAAGAAGGAAGGAAGGAAGGAAGGAAGGAAGGAAGGAAGGAAGGAAGGAAGGAAATAAGGAAGAGAGAGAGAGAGAGAGAGAGAGAGAGAGAGAGAGAGAGAGAGAGAGAGAAAAGAAAGAAAGAAAAAAAAAGAAAAGAAAAGAAAAGAAAAGAAAAGAAAAGAAAAGAAAAGAAAAGAAAAGAAAAGAAAAGAAAAGAAAAGAAAAGAAAAAAAGGAAGGAAGGAAGGCAAGGAAATGTCCAGGGAGATCTGATCAGCAGCCACTTAAGGCTTTGAAGAAAGGCTTCTTGCCACTGAAACAGTCTTCTTGGATCAGAAATCAGTGTTCACAGCCAAGCACAGAAAGTTCACTTCAGTGTCCTTGCTAGTAGACTATAGCTTGTTGTTTCTGGAACATACTGTTGAGACAGGAATTGACAATATGTCTTGTCATCAGCTACAAAACCTAAACCAAGAGTCATTAGAGACTCTTAATTCATCATAGAGCATTTAAAACCTGAATCTGTAGCATGCAATAAGAAACAGTGAACACAGTTGGAAGGCACTGTCAGGGACAGGCACAAAAACAAACAAACAAACAAACAAAACCATAAAACACTTTCAGCTTTCCCACACTAAACTACATATCCCATTAAGTCATATAAATGGTTTTATGAATTAATTCATAGATTCTCCAAGAGTTAAGATAAATAATTTCAGATAAATTCTCAGATGTTTTTTACCAATCCTAAATCTTATAGAGGACTTATATCTAATATGTACAAAGAGCTCAAGAAGCTGGACTCCAGAAATTCAAATAACTCCATTAAAAATTGGGGTACAGAGCTAAACAAAGAATTCTCAAGTAAGGAATATCGAATGGCTGAGAAACACCTGAAAAAATGTTCAACATCCTTAG
>NC_034591.1:126337317-126381485 GCF_900095145.1 Mus pahari | reverse complement strand
AAAATTCCTCCACCAAATTTCCTTTAGACAAATCTGTAGGGGCAATTCCTTGGTCACTGATTAATACTGGATGGCCCAACTCACTCAGGTAGCACTTGAATTTCTAAGAAATTATGATAAGTAATCTATGATGAACAAACCAATAAGCATTCTTCCTCTGTAGCTCTATTTTCTTCCTGCCTGGAGATATTCCTGACTTTGAATCTTTCAATGTATCAAGACCCAGGACCCCACTGAAAGCATAATATTTTGGAAGGAATCTGGAATCTAAGCACTTCTGTATGAGATGGGAAGCAGACACAGAAGAATCCATGGCCATTCTAAAAGCTATCCTAGCATATGCAGGACAAACAAGTGATCCTGCCTCAAATAAAGTAGAGGGAGAGGAACAACACTCTAACGTGTATGCCCTATGACTGCTGTATACTAATTACATTTTGAAATCATTAAATCAAAAGACAATATTGTATTTGTCAAATGAAATGTGTATAATATTAGATCATGCGAATGTCACAGACAATATCTAAATTCTATCTCATTAAAAAGTTGTAAAAATCTAAAAAAAAATAACTGTGCTAAAATAAATAATTGTTTAGCACTGACAATATTAAAGGAATTTACACACATAAGTAGATAATGGTGGGCCTATGTGTAATACTGTGTTTATAGACTATTAAGCAGAAGGTTGGTATTTTATTTTCCTTCCATTTCAACATTCCATAGTTAATGAAAACGTTCTATCAGAAAGTATCAGGTAAATGTCTAATATCTATTCAAAAGTCTATTAAGGGCCCTGAAAAAAATATTGATCAATGCCAAGCCTGAACCAAAATGAACACATACGACTGACTGCTACCACTCAGTTCAACACATATGGTATTATCATTCCCTGAACATCTAATCAGTGCTCTACAAAGGAATACATATAATGCTAGATACTGAATCTTATAAGGATAAAAAGTGACAAGTTAATCAGAGATAAGAAGTCTACAATAAAAATTTCTGCTTTCCTACTAAGATAAGCATATATACAAACTCGGAGAGCTTTAATAGAGCCATTTTAATTTATTATTTAAGAAATTGAAGAATTTATTATTTGGAGAATTCTGTATATAACAATTATATAACAATTATAGAAGCAGAGCTCATAATTTTGAGAAGTTGCAATGGAAGGTGGGAAGAGTTGGAGGAGGCAGAGAGAGATGAAAATAATGCAAATATAATACTTAGCTACAAAATAACAATAATACTTATAAAGGCATATATAAATATGTATCTTATGTGTGTGTATAAATATGATGTATTTGTGTGTGTGTGTAGACACATATGTGATCTAATGATCACATGTATATGTGCTTGAGATTAACCACTTGATATTAGTTAACTTTTCAGGGCTCTAGAGCCTGGAAGAAACAGATTATTTTTCTTTCAGTAATTGTTTGCCTATAGCATTTTGGATTGTGGTAGGGCCTGGTGAAATTTCCCTAATTCATATTGTTGTGTTGAATGGTGATGTCATAATTCAGATCTTGTTTAAATAACTATATTATTTTAATTTCTGGAGTATAGTACCATTTAGCATCTGATATCTTGGACCTGTGGTTCTTTGAAACTTCTATCCTCTCTTTGCTATATTGTTTGAGATGTAACTATTTGGATTACGTTGTAAATGTAGAATCTGAGAGTGGTTACTTCTATAATTTGGAGATTTTCATAGCAACCTTCATTTACTGTTTGCTGCAAAAAGAAATTTCTTTAATTAGGGTGGGGGTTGTATTTTTCTGGACTCATCTATTTAGGTATCTGAACCAGTTGATATCTTTTTAAAAATAACACATTTCTGTCTTTCATAAAATTATCTTAGCTCACAATGGAAGATATTATGGCTATAGTGTAGATATTCTAATACTGTTATTCTTGGGATCACTATTCTCCCAGTAAATTAAAATATGGGTTAATCAGCTTGTCACCATTATCATAAAATACCCAAGATAATCAACTTTTAAAAGGAAAAAGGATTTCACCTTATTAATAGTATTCATTCCCGGTCATTTGGCCTTGTTTCTTTTGGCTTTATCATGAGGCAGCACACTATGGCAAGCAGCATGTGACAATGGAGAGACAAGGCCATGTGCTCCAATGACCCTTAAAAAGTTGACACTAGACTATGGCTTTTATGTTATACTTCCTTCCAAGAATCTCACCTTGGAGACCAATAAAGACCCTAGATATAGGATTCTACCAAGACCCATAAGGCTTGGTGATGGTAGTACAAATAATTATCAGTACCTGTCATTGATTAAGGCTGAAAGAACAATAATGTGAAGTATGTCACAAGCAACATCATATTACTCATCTTCAATAACTATGTTTAGCTTGCAAAGTCTATTTCTTCATACCATGTCTGTCCTAGGAATAATGTTCTGATATTTTGTGAACATGACCATTGTTCATCATTGAAATTATAATTTTAATTCTACATCCACTGTTAAAAAATAAAGCATGTCTCCCATTTGTCTCACACATACATGACAGTAACTGGCCACAATTTTTGTAAAAACTTTTCTTCTTAACAGGATTATGGCTTCCAACATTAAAATTCCTTGCCATTCTTTTAGCCCAAACTCTACCACTATGCCATCTAAGTTTATAATAGCTTTTGTCAATTATATTTACTATGAATGATTATTCTTAATATGAAGTTTTGTAGTTTACATATCTAAAACTTTTTTGTTCCCCATGTCTCCATGTTTACACCTTTATTACATAAATAACTGAAGTACAAGTTATGAGAGATCATGAAGTCAGTTTTATAACGTTCTATTCTTTTTGTACCTAAGACAATACTTCTGGACACTGAAAATTGGCAAACAGGCTCTGATGCTAGAGTGCATTTTCCCTATCGAGATGACACTACAGAGATATTTCACCAATTAATAATTAATCTTTTTATATTAAAATAAAAATGTAAAAGTATATATACATCGATCTTTTTCTTCTTGACTAATTTAAGTTGGTTTTCTTACCAATTAATAGAAAACAGATTCAGAGGCACAGGAAACTATTCCAAGGGTAGTCTCTGAGCAGTAGACTATGCCATCCGAATAGCAATAATAAAAGTGCCAGTGGAAGCAAGAGAAAGAGATTTTCTGGTACATAATTTTGGTAAAATTAAACCCATATAAATTTTGCCTGGAGATAAATATTCTCAACTACCTTAACTTTAGAAGAAACTCATTAGATGACACAGGTAAAGTAGCTGACAAGGAGAAGTTCATGCATATTATAGCAAGATTTACATTTCCTCTCCAAACTATCTCACTAGAATTTTTCTCACATTTTCAAAGTGACAGACGTGAGATACATTATTTTTGTGAAACTTTTCTGGAATTTTATATTTAAGTACCTCCACCTCTTAACATAAAAATATCAATATCAACTTGATATCAAATAAATATTATTAACATCAATTATTGAATCCGATGCATTCATCTGAATCAGGTTTTGCATGTTCTTTATGCGGCTAGACAACCTAGTGTGCAATCTATCCCTCCATATGAATAGTTAAGTGCACACAGAGGCGTGAGGAAAATGTCCTATGGTAGACCTCTAAAGCTTGCCTATGTTCCACAAACTCCATATAGACTGAAGGAAATACAGCTTTTCATCTGCCTCTAGTGCATAGCAACACAGCACTCTAACATTTCTTTCTGTGAATTCTATTTTAGATGCCTCATATCTGTGGATCCATGCATTTGGTTGTGTGTGTGTGTGTGTGTGTGTGTGTGTGTGTGTGTGTGTGTGTGTGTGAAGATATAGTGGATTGATGTCCTGACAAGCACAATTCCCACAAGGAAATCCGAGGGGAAGATGAAGGTATGTGCTTTGAGTTCATTAGTAACTCTCAAACCAAGGGTGAGATGAATGAATGATGCAGTCACTTGGAAGAAATAGTCAAATCAGTCTTTGTGAATGACAAGCAAGGATAAAGTTTAATAGAATCTACTTCTTTTTTTTCTTGTTCAAACCCCAAAGAACAAAAGTATTCAGATACTAAGGATTACACATGCATATTATACAGAAGCTGTCAATGTCGATACTGAACGGTGGAGGACAGGGAGCTATAAGAAGAAGCTTTTCTATATTTATGGATGATTTGGGATTCTGAACAACTCAGGCCTAATTATATTTTCATCATGGACTCACTTCATCAGAAATGTGTGCCCTGAAATATGCCTTCTTAGTGGATTTATTGTGGTGAACCCCCAAAGCTGTTTACTGATGGACCAAAGAGCTGAAGAGGTAAGTTTTAGGAATAGAGGTAAATCTTAAGATACTTATGATTACAACTTATGGCCAATTTAGAGAAGAGGGTTTTTGTTTTGTTTTGTTTTGTTTTTCAGGAGAAGATTTGGTATTTTTCTGAAGAGTGATGACTGGGGTACTCGGTGACAATATCTGAACAGTGAAACTATAATAGAGAAGTGTGATCAGGAATCAGATGGTTAAGATGACATAGTACTCCTGAACTGCGGGAGTCAAAAAGACTGAAGTAAAGAGAGAAAGAGGGGAGACAAAAAAAATATATCATAAAGGTCCCAAAGGGTCACAGGATTATGGCAGATATCTTGTCTATAAGAACTCTTGAACTTTGGTGATGAGGATATTTGCATTCTTCAAATTAAAGATCATATTAATGATTAATATGAGTCACTAAAATAATATTGTTTGTTAAAGGTATGATGATATAATTAAATGAAAATCAAATTGAATTTCCTCAGTAGACAATACTTGTATAAATACCTGAATTTTTTGACACTTTGAAGCAAATGATATTCTTTTTTGTTGGCATTTTGTTAGCATATTACTATTTCTAAATAATAAAGGTTTTTCAAACAATTCCATACAGTTTTTTCTAAATAATAATTAGTTTCTAACTCTCAAGATTTAAGGTGAATTTTCTCTTCTTCCAGCCCACTATCACAAATTTGTTTACCCAAGACTAGTACAGACATTCTCTTCTTATTGTAGACAGGCCTTAGAATTTCAGCTCAGATTTTTTTTAGCCTAAAACATCTAACATTTCAAAAATAAAATTATCAAACACAACTACTCAAGCCTAATGTATTTTCCAATTCAGTAAAGACAAATATTATCATAAACATACAAGACGTAAATTAAATAATACTATTGAAACCAAGGACACACTCCTCAGGAGACCACAGAAATATCACACACACACACACACACACACACACACACACACACACACACACACACACACACATATATATATATCCTTGACATAATTCATATTTGCTTTATCAGATTGTGATCACCTTTCAAAATCATAATGTACTTCACCATTTGGTTAAGCAATGTGTGAAGCTGATAACTTTAAAAGAAAGTTATTTTCTGGCCTTTTATCAAATAACAAGTGTTAGCATCTGACTATAATATGTGTAAGGAGGGAGAATATATCTGCAAGGAAAGGGTCTGACCAGGCTTTGATTTAAAATATTTACCATCACCATCTGTGAATTAAGGCACATTTATCTTTTCCTTTGTATGAAACTGACTAATCCAAGTTACTGCAAAGGAACACCCTTTGTTTTCTTGTTGACTAAGTATTGAGGTTGTGTTTGAGAGGAACCTGTTATTTTCAGATTCCTAAGATACTGGCTAAAGATTTTCCAATTCCTGCTGAGAAAGCATTGTGTTCTCTGCCTTTTGACATGGGAGTTCTTTGATCAAGATGATGTAAATGTGTCTTCATTTCTATGAATTAAAAGAAGATGCACAAAACTAAAATCATGCAGTACCCCAAAGTTTGAGGCAGGAGGATCACAGTGAATTCTATGCTGTTGAATGAGATCCCATCCTTAGATACACAAAACATAAATAAATGGATTTTAAAAGATTAAGTTAATATGAATTATTTTATTTGATAAGAAAATAAATTATAATATTACTGAACACATCAAAATAACTCTTTAGATTATTGTGTTCTTAAAACAAAGGCATGAAAAACTTGGTATTACATTTCAAAAATCAATAGCTTTAGTTTGTGTATAATAAGGAAGAATATAGGCTTAGGTGATGAACATATAATGCCATGTCATTTAACAGTGAACTTTCTAGCAATTCCCCAGCTCAGTAATAAACACTGATCTTGAGTCAAAAGAGTTACTTTCCCTAGAGCCCTACAGTAAAGGCAAAAGGCCTACTTACATGTCTTGCTTATCTATTAAATCTAGCACTGCATAAAGTGTCTTCTCTAGCTTTCCAGGGCAGACGAGATTAGGAGTAGAATGTGAATTATTGGAAAAGGAAAATGAGGAATGGTGGAAAACTCAAGGTATGTAATTGTAGATATAGACACACAATTGTAGATATGACTACTCATCATATTAATTCACTATCCACAAATGTAAACAATTATCCCTAATATTCATAGATCTTATTTTATACTGGATATCACGAGATAATTGATTTGCATGGATTAGTTTTACTCTCATCCTCTTAATAAACTTGTGATATATACATATATATGTTTGTACATAGTATATAATAATATATGTATACAATATATAATTATTTTCCATTTCTAGATGGGAACTATTAATACTTTGCTCAATATTACAGACTCTAACCTACTAAGTTAGACTAGGAACATCAAAACTTGGGAAAAGAAGGCTTTTGCTAGCATATCGATTATTTGCACTAATGATACAATCACAATTACAGTTTCTTTTCAGTCAACGATGCACACATCTATACATAGTTATTTGTATTAAAAAGTAGAAGTAGTTCAGAGTCAGAGAGATGTCCATCAGCAGGAAGGAAACATATTACTTTTTGGGAGAACCTAGATACAATTCCAAGACTACATGTTGGACAACTTTCAACCACTTAAGACTCCTGCATCTGAGGACTCTGAAACCTTCCAACCCCTTCATCCTTCACAGACCATGCATGTGTGTGGTTAACATGCATATAAGCATGCAAAATACTCATGTATAAAATAAAGTGAATAAGAAAAGAAATGGAAGGAATAAAGTCATCCATAAGATTACAAGAGTCAATTATCCAGAGTCATTTGTGTGCGTGCGTATGTAGTAATTTCCTAATCAGAGAAATAAAGCTTTTGCTCTGTAATTATGTCCAAGTTTTTACTTCTTATTTAAAATTCTACTTTTGTTGATTAGCATTTAGTTAAGTTTCCTAACACAATGTCCTTATAGTGCCCAGAGGTTTCTTTTTTTTCCCCCTGGCTAGGAGTTAAAAATATTTTAAAAATTTATTCCTTGGGGACAAGATTGCAGCTCTTTCTTGGTTTTTAATAAATTCTAAATAGATGCTCTGGTATTAGCCTGTGAAATGCTGAGTCAATGACTAAGGGAAATTGACAATTGGGAACTTTTAAAGAATTACAAACTTTTGGTCATCTTGGGGCTGTATCCTATATGTTGCTTCCGATCCTATATGTTGCTTCAACCTTGCTGCAGGCTTTTAGATGAAAATACAGCATATTTATTTTTCTCCTCTATTATACTCAGGTACTGGTTGTATTAAAGCATGGCTATGTTTAATTTTCCATTTTCACTAACACTAAATTTTTCAGGAGAAAGCCTCACTTAACTGGTCTGAAAACTTGTATGTTGTTATATTTTATTTCAGTCACTGCCACGAAGGCATTTGAGTTTAAAGATATGACACACCTAGAAGCTGACTGAAGCAGACACAGAGACCCACAGCCAAACATTATATGGATCTTGGGGTGTCTTGTGGAAGAGTTGAAGGAAGGATTGAGGAAGCCAGAGGGGATTGGGACTCTAGAAATATACTAACCTTGACCCTTGGGGGCTCTAACAGACTGAACCACAAACCAAAGAGCATAATAGAGCTAGAACTAGTCCCACCTTGCATACATATATAGCAGATATGCAGCTTGATCTCCATGTGGGACCCCCAACAACTGGAGTAAGGCTTACTCTAACTCTGTTGCCTGCCTGTGGATCCTGTTCCCCTAAGTGTTCTGTCTTGTCTGGCTTCAGGGGAAGAGGATGTATCTACTTCTGCAGTGACTTGATATGCTAAGGTGGGTTGCTACCCAGGAGGGAACCTCACCCTTCTCAGAGGCGAAGGATAAGGGTAGTGGAGAAGAATCTGATAAGTTATTTATCTGCCTATAAAATGAGCCATTCAAACCAGATTAAATTATATTAATTTTATGTCCATTAGGAAGCTGCTCTTGCATGGGCCACTTTACATGTCCCAAGGAAGGAGGCCAGGGAAGTAGCCTTGAGAAGGGAGAGATGGGAGAGGAAGAAGAGAGAGAAAGAATGAGCATGCATACTCAAAGGAGAAAGAGAAGGGGGTGCAATAGATGCAAAACGTCTGGGTCATATGGGGAAAAGAGTCTGGGAAAAGGGTATTGGGGCTTGGGCTAGAAATTTCAGGGTTGGGGCAGGGTATGCCAGGTGGAAATTCAGGGATGCTGAGCAAACCTGGAGGTCAGATATGCTTCTTTGATATGTGAAATATTCACCCAAGTCCCTTGTTCTTGTGTCAGCAAACAGGGAATTGGGGGAGGGGGGACAGAGGAGGGCATATCATAGGACTAATGGGGAAAGAGGAGGGAGACATATGGATGAGGTGGCTGATGGGGCACAAAGATGGGGGAGCTACTGCTATTGGGATGGAAAGTTAATAAATAAATTAGTTGAAAAGAGAAGAAAGATATGAGTTGGCTTCATTCATCCTTCATAGTGCTTAAGAGATACTCTTATATGCTGTTTGTAATGGTGCTTTTAGCAATAGTGTGACCTTTTTGTTAAACAAAATAAGAAAAATATTTTGTTTAATCCTTTCCTGGATCTTCTTAACTTGGGCAGGGGTAACAGACTTTCCTATGGTGCTAGGAACAAGCCTCAGTGGTTAAAAGCACTTAGTGGACTTCCAGAGGACCTGGGCTTGGTTCCTAGTACCCACATGTATCTTATAACCATCATCTGGACTCTAGAAGCATTTATAGGCACTTACTGCACTTTTACATATATGCAGACCACTGCAAAATAATTAAAAATATATTTTCCCTTGAAGAGGAGAATGTAATTCTCTGCTTTAGGTAGTGCTTTTAATAGAACTGGTATTAATATAAAATGTATATGGGAATTTACTCAACAGGCTTTCACTGTAGGAGGCTGGATTGTCCAACACCGGCTTCATGCATGCTGGGAAGGCTGAGAATCCTGTGGCTCCTTAACCCAAGAAGCTGGACATGAGGGCAGTTCTTATCTGATACTAAAAGACTAAAAATACCCTGCAAGATCAATCACTGTGCTGAGTCTACAGTAGAAGGCTGGGAAGCTGGAGTCTTGTTTTAATGCAAGATGGCAGCAACCACATAGTCACATTTGCTCCAAAAGAAGAAATAGCAGATATTAGAATGCTCATTTCCTGGGAACTCTATTATTTGTATTTCAGGTTGGAATGAGCTCTCCACATTGGGGCCAGATCATACCATATGTTTTTGGAAATGTCCTCACAGACTTGACCTATATTATTCTATTAAATCACCTACATTATTCTAAACCTAGTGACATAAACAATAGAAACAACCATTGCAACCATACATAGGCAAACATACCAATCCTTAAGCAAGACCTGGAAAGTACGCAGCAGACTTTCTTGCTGGAACCAAGAGAAATCAGACAGACAAGACACAAGATTTATTTTTATGCCATATGGAAATGGATCAAGAAGATATTTCAGCACAGAAATATAGAACATGAATATGGGAACCTGAATAGTATATTTGGAAGTTGGAGAGACCTCAGATATTCGGACTACTATGAAGAAACCAAGCCAGTTTGGCTTAAACATATTCTTAGCATTAAAATCCCATCTAAACATATTCACATATACAAGCACCAAACTGGATAACTCAGGCAACTCTATTAATAGCAGAGACAATTGGGGAAATTTATTATTCTCTACTTTACCCCTGATATTAAGAAATCATGAGAACTGTCAAACACCATAATCACAAAGTTTAATGACTGTTGCTTTAATAGCTGCTTATTGAATGCATCAGCTACAAAATAAGAACAAATTTTACACAAATTAAGAAACAAAATTTACTATACATGACTTTGATAAGAAAACAGGGTGCCAGCATTGTTTCAACTCCCACCTATGAAGCATCATGATTTGGGAGATTTAACTTTTCTCCACAGGGAAACATCATTCTGTAAAGACGTTCTTAGTTGTTTCACAGCAGGCTTTTTATTTTGTTTTGCTTTGGTTTTGGTTTTGTTGTTTGTTAGCATTCAGGCTTACAGTCTCTAAAGATTTCAGTATAAATGGCAAATTCTGTGTTGACCACTTGTAAAAACCATCTATGGGTAGGAATAAAAATATTTTTGGGAAAGAGAACATTTTGGCATTCTTTGTAAAAGTTGAAACATGCAACAAAATGGTTTTGTCCACTAGGATTCATGTTAATATTTCTGAGTGTTAAATCTGTTCTAAAACATAGTGTATAAACTGAGTTAAAATCTCAGTTCTAGCTATATTCCTGAGAGCATGTTTTTTTTTTTTTTTAATTTTCTTTACCTGTTCTTGTATATATTTTCAATATATGGACAATTCCATTCTATTATTTCCTATTACTAGCAATTCATAATTTGTTATGACTGAGAATTAAAATAGCACATTATCTAAAGTCTATTCTTAATTCAGTTTTTTTTTTTAGTATCTTTTCTTATTTTTTATATTCTAGTATGCCATGTTATATGTCCCCTTTAACTCAGCAGCTGGTTTCTATAGAATTTCCATTGGCTAAATGGCTTCCCAGGCAATATAATATTTTCTCCAGCAATGATTGATGAATTAAGTAGATTAACAAAGATAAAGACAATTAAGATACTGTGAGGCAGGTTAACACAGGAAATAATTTAGTAAGCTAGGACTCTTCTTGGTTTGGGTTATTCATGTCTTTTTTTTTCTATAATGTACTTAGAAATCTAGTTACTTTAGCCGCATATATTATACAACACACCCCTCTACAAACAATGCTTTTAGCAACCTCAGACACCAAGTTTCCATTGGGCTTAATTTGTATTCAATTTATAACCTCTTTAATGATCATCAGACTTAGTAAAACATATTCTAAATGCATCCTGATCCAAGTATAGTAGGGCTTATCCAGTTTAAACTGGTTATGGAACATGCTAAATATGGCAAAACTAAACCCTCAAGTGAGTGTTTAGGGTGAATTCCCTTATGCCTGTGCATATAGGATGTGCACATAATTAAAGCCAAACGCATTATGGGAAGGAACGCATATAGTGAGAAAAAGGCTTACCTAGTCTAACTACAAAGCAAGAAATCATCCTAACAGAACAAAGAATCACTGAAATTGTATTCCTAAATAAGCAAATCCCTCTGTCTCTTGAACTCCACCAAGAAGTCCCAAACAACAATCATGGCCTTTAACTATCTTTTCTTGTGTAGCCACTGTTTCCTTCATGTATATTCTGATCTTTTATATTACTTTTCTTTGAATAATACTTAAATTAAAGGGCTGGAGATGACTCAGAGGTTAAGAGCCCTTGTTGCTCTTTCAGGCAATTTAGGTTCTATTTCAGTACACCTTGTAAGCAAAACACTCATACATGTAAAAAAAAAAATCTTAAGAAAACTGTCTTGCTAACTTATAATCTTACTAAGACTTTACTTCAATTACTTGAACAACAGGCCAAGGACCTGCGAACACTGGACACAGATGTGAGGACTTGTAAAGGTTGGAATGAATAGGTAGTTAACAAATGTAATCCACTAGTCTACAATTTGATATCTGTTGTTAATAAGACTCACAAAAATAAGGAGAGAGAAAAAGGAAGACATTAGACAAAGAGAGAGATGAGAGAAAACAAGCAAGCCACCTCTTTGTTCTGCTTTGTAATTTTATGATTCCTAGGTTGGCAAGAACTAGGTTGCTTCCCAACAGAACCATTTGGGTTGCATAACAGTCATGCTATCATCGGCAGAGAGCCATGAAGCAATGGTGGTTGTAGGACAGAGGAAATAGCTTCACTAGTGTATTAAATCTATCTACTCTTCCTCCCACCCCATGTCAAGAGATTTCTGCCTTGTCCCAGCTAATTCATGCTGCTCTACCAAATGCATCAGGGATTGGTGACTTAAGTAATACAAGTTTCTGGTCTAGGCAGTGGGAAGTCAACGATTCTGTGTCCAGCACTCTGGAGTTTATTTGGAGCATCTTCTCATTATATTACACAGATAGACTGACAGATAGAGATGTATGACATTTGATAACAGACAGAAAAACAGACAAGAGACAGATACATACACAGGGACAGAGAGAAACAAACAAAGAGGAACAGAGAGAGGGGGAGATAGAGGGAGAGTTCATACCTTTTTAATGGGAATACTAATCCCTAAGAGCCATTATATTGGGGGCTGGTTTTCAACAGATGCATTTTAAGACAACACAACCACCCAGCTCACAAAAGACAAGCAATCAAGTTTGAGAATCACTAATCAGTCAACCAAAGTTCTCTACCATAAACACCCCCAGATTTCTCTGACTCAGGAGTTTGAGGAAGACTCTGGAATTATGTCTAGAGAGAATGGCGTGGCTTAATGTTTGCATGAGTCACCAATGATATTGCAGCTGTGATGAGTAATTTTCTGGGCATTTCCAAACCCAATTCTCCATGCTGTTTCACTTGATTAACTCTGCACAGTCAAGGTGAGGGCAACTTTAAGTGCCTCCCTCCTTCAGGGCCCCAAGATCAAATGTCTGACTCTCTTCCTTGTCAACTATTCCTACTCCAGATGGTAGCTGCCCCTGATCCTGATGGTATGTTTATGACTCAATAATTACTGTTACATAATCACATTTGCCTCTGACTGTTTTAACCACCTGGGGAGTGGTAAGAGAGAGAAATATTTTAAAATATATTTTCCTTCTTTCCCTTCATCATCTTCAAGTAAAGCAGTCTTTCTCAACCTGTGAGTTGTGACCCTGTTGGGGGTTGAATGATCCTTTCACAGAGGTGGCCCAAGACCATTGAAAATCACAGATATTTATTTTTTTGTGAGGATACCCTGCTAATTGAGGTCTCAATCTACCATGACTAGATAGCTCCTCTGAGCTGATCACAAAATGGAGGACTCTTCTTATCAATAGGATTTCCACTTCTCTGACCTTGTCTGTGAGACCAAACCCCTACACTGTCTACATGAAGGTCATATAGTCCTTCGCAAACCTGTAAGTTCAACTTCCTGATTACAGATAAGACTTGACCAGCAAGTTCCTGGCATTCCTGGCATGACTCTCCACACAACTGAGGCACTCCCAGTATTTTAAACTCCAGCCAATGATCACTCTGTAAATTTCTTCCCACTTTCCAAAGTTTACATATAGCTCTTTTTCACCCTTGCATAAAGTCATCCCCATAAGCTATTTTCTGGAAGTTATTTAATTATTTTACGAAATACTTTTAAATATCTCATATTACAATGTTACTTGAGCATGTGTAGTGTTTCACACCTTTAATCACAGGACTAGAGAGACAGAGTCAGGCAATTTTTTACAAGTTACAGGCCACCTCATCTTACAGAGATGGAGGCCATCCAATGCTACATAGTAGGACTTTGTCATACATAGAAAACAATAAAACTTTTATATTAATGGTTCTAAACCTATAAATGCTGTGACCTTTTAATATAGTTCCTCTTGGTGAAGTGCCCACAATCATAAAATTATTTTTTTGCTACTTCATAACTGTAATTTTGCTACTGCTATGAATCATGAGGTATGGTATACATTTCAGGTAGCAGCTACAGTTCTGTGTCCTCTGTTTTCTTTTCCAGAGTGTCCAGGTTCCACTGCACACCAGGCTGGAAGGATGAAGCAGAGTCCAGAAATAGTGGGATCTACTGGATTCTGACCTAGTTTGGCTGGGGAGGGTGGGAGTAGGCTTCTTTCAGGACCTTGGAGTTACAACTCTTTTAGGTAAAGGCCTTCTTCAATGTTCGTCGGTGAACTAGCTCTCTTAGAATTATTAGATTAGCCGTGTGCAACCTTGTATCCCATCATAGGTCTGAATGCAACCACCAACAGATGACAGGACTACTAAACATCACAAGTTTGAGTACCCTTAATTAACACAGTTTCTTTTCATTCCTGCATTATTATTACAAGAGCATGGGAAAGACAAATCAGACTCAGACAGATGAGTAGTTGTCTGTATAGCTGTTTTAACTACTATTCAATTAGTTCTTGATAATTTGTTCATTGCATTTTTATCATATCCACTACATTCTTCAACTTCTATAGCTGCCTACTATGTCTGTTTTTTTAAACTCAATTTTGTCTCCTTCTTCTCCTTCTCCCTTCTCAAATCTATCAAATCCAGTTTTACTATCCATGTATTCAATGCTTGGCCATCCACTTGAGAATAGACAGCTTGTCAGGGACTACAGCTTAAAGGAAACTGGCTACTCTCCTCTCAGCTGCCATAAGTAGCTAAAATCTTTGTTATGGATGGAAAATTGTGCCCACCAGTATTCTCCATGCTAGGATTTTGTCTTGGGAGCTTGTTCAGGCTTTTTGTTTGCTGTCAAAACCTCTGTGAATTCATATGTGTGGCTACCCTGCTATGCCTAGAGAATACAATTTTCTTGTAGTCACTCACCATCTCTGACCCTTACAATCATTCCATATCCTCCTCCACAATGGTCTCTGAGGCTTGGGAGAAGTGATGAGCTATAAGACAAATGCTAAATGTCTTTTCTCTTTTGTTAATTTTACCTTTAAATTTGAGACACCATTAAGATTTTATAATATCCCATTGAGTTTTCAAGATATTCTATGCACTGACATTTCTACAGCTTCCCTGGCCTCTGTCTACTATGTGATAAAAGCAAAACAAAACATAACAAAACAAACAAAACAAAACAAAAAATAACACCCAATTCTCTTTCAAGTTGAGCCAATAAAAATATCTCTATTTGTAGTAATTAGCTGAAAACCATTAATCTGAGCTCAGTAAATCAACTACCAACATTTCTGTTCAAAGATTTTTTTCTTCTATTCACCCCAAAATAAAAATTATATTGCTCTATCAACTTTACATGTGATCATATTGTTAGAATGTGCTCATCTTTATCATGAGATACATTATTTATTTCTGTTAAACCTAGATCCAGCTGGGCTTTGTTTATGGGAACAGACCAAGATTGTATGATATTGATATAAACTTGATATCCCCATGAATCCCCATTGCAGTTAAAAACAGATTACAGACCTATCCTAACAAGCATCTCCAGGAATACATTACATTGTTATTGCTGGAGTCACACATTTGAATAAATTTTCTTTGTGTGCTCCATTTTCCAAATGGTTTTAGTTTCATGGTTAAGTTCCTTGCACCATGATGATATTTGGAGTTTTCATTGTAACCTTGGCATTTGTAACCTTACAAATGGTAACTAGATTTTTGTTAGTTTGTTTGTTTTACAAAATTTTATATCTGTTGTGTTATTTCTCTCATGTTATCTCATGGAAAGTCAATCTTTTCAATTTTACTCATTACTAATACTAATATCTTTCCATATTTCCTCAAAGTCTTACTTCATGGAATTGAGTGAGGGCACAGTGGGTGTAGGTGCTTATTTCTCAAAGTCATCTTCTGACTTCTATATATTTGTCTAGGCACATGGCTCCCTCCTAGGTGCAGATAAATAAATGTAAGTAAAATTTAAAAACCCTTAAAATATTGCATCTTGTATCTTTTGGAATTTGATGCTCATTTCTCCTTCTTTGAACACAGCATCCCAAGATTTACTTAATTTCAACTTATACATAATTATTCCATCAGGTCCATCAGACCTCTTCCCTGTTTCTGAAGAGTCTGAATGACAATCCTTTCCTCACTTCCTCAGATAACTGTGCATTTCAACATCTATAGGTTGCTTTTTTAGGGAGAGAGAAAGGGGGAGAAGAAAGGACTGTAGATGGACAGAAAAGTAAGTTAAAAGAGAGATGGGGGCTGGGGAGAGGGTTCAGTTACAAAAATGATAGCCAGACACGCAGAAGGACCTGAGTTTCTTCTTCAGAACGCGTATGAGAAAACACAGTGTGGTAGTGTATAATTTCAATTCCAGCACTTGGAAAGAAGAGATAACGGGAAACCTGGGCCTCAGGGACCAGTCCGCTGTACTGCATTAGCAAATTCCAGGATGAAAAATCCTGTCACAATAAATGAATAAACAAACAAATGAACAGTCACTGAGCTAGACATTCAAGACTTACTCATGCACAATGTATAAATGTATATGCATAAATGGCCTTGCACACATACACAAAACACACACCCACAAAAATAAAAACATACACAGATACATAGATACATAAATATAGTTTCATATAGATGTGCAGCACACATACACACACATACACACACACACACACACACACACACACACACACACACACACACACACACACACATTGAGATGTTATTTTCATCCAGGCAGTTTTGCCAGATAAACTAAGCCTGGGAGATGGTTCATTGGGACCAAGAACCTGATAACCTGGATTCAGTCCCTAAACCTCAATGTGGAAGGGGAAAACTGACTATCATTGACTATCATACACATCATAGCACATATGTGTTGCTATTTACACGTATAGATCACACTCACATAGAATAATGCTTAATAAAATGAAATAAAAATAAAATAAGCTCCTGACCAGGAAGAAACACCATACTGAAATTGGTTTTTACACTGAATTTTCCAGAAGAAACCACAGTTCAGGGTGAAACCTCTGAGCTGACTATGATGTGTTTGCCCCAAGGCTGAGCTGTGGCAAGGCCAGGAAATGAAAGGCAGAACCAATGTGTTTCAGTTCTGCTCCCAGCAGCTTTCTAGGAGGGCTAGAAGTATGCTGCAGCCCTGGAGCCAAATTGCCTAAGGATGAAAGATTTCTGCTTGGCCTACAGGGGAGGTCGACTACTTTCAACCTCTTTTCGGGATTTCATGGAGACTATAGATTCTTTCCATTTAATCTAAAGGCAAAAGGATCTCTGGAAATCGAAAACCATCCATATTAGCTTCCAGTGCAGCCTAAAGTGATATTTTTAAATCTCACTTGAGGAGTTTAAAGCATCTACTATCTTACCTCTCCAGACTCAGTTCCTACTTTCAAACCTCCTCCAGTCTCCCTCTGCTTACCTCTAAAGCATAGATTCTTTGATTTTAATACCCATTTACTCTAATGAAATATCACAGAGAAATGAAATATATCTCATTGGGACCATCTTCACACATGGATTAGTCTATATATCAGAGTGGTGTTTTCTAAAACTCAATTTTGAAACAATAGTGCTTTAGGAAAATAAGCAAAAAAGTAAAAATAAAGAATAAATATTTCCTTACGTGCTCAAATGATTTTTCTCCTGTCCACGATAGATATCACTACCATAAGATTCAGAAGAACTATTGCTCCATTCTTATGCTACTATGTATTGAGAGAGAGAGAGACAGAGAGAGAGAGAGAGAGAGAGAGAGAGAGAGAGAGAGAGAGAGAGAGAGCAAAATCTTTTGACAAAATGTAGGGTAAAGTTGGAGCATTAGAGGTCCCATGCCTGAAACCAAAACCTCAGATCAAAGAACTCAGGGCAAGGTAAGGTCTTGGGGTCTGAGAGAGCCTTCTAGCAATGCCAATCACAACATTGGCCTGCTCTATGCTGGAGCACTGCTGAGCTCCAGCCTACCATCTGTGGCTGAGAAAAACAGTCAAACAAGCACAATATGACCACCAATAACAGAACCATGTGTCAAGTTGTCACACTGATACACAGGGTAAGAGCTTTGAATATTATCTTATTTTATGTCATGTTTGCAATGTTTCAGTTTTGGAAAATAGCATTAGAGTACAAATAATTTGAATAATTTAAGGACAGGTATTCTTGCATCAAAATCATCCATAAAATGTTACATTTTCAGGGGAGAAGGGTCACATGTAGCCTAGGATGGCTCTAAACTTGCAGTTTAGCACAGGTTAATTTTGAGCGACTGAGCCTTTTGCCTTTATAGTTTAAGAGTTGGGATCAGAGCCATACAACACCACAATGTGCCCTAACATTATTTTTCTGACCATCATTCTACATGGATTAGCTCTTCCATTCTATCTACTTCAAGTAAATTATTGATTGAATGACTATGTGTCAGAAAGTGTAAGAGCTTAGGAATTAGAAGAAAATAGAAAATTATTTACTGCATTATGAAATTAGCATAATTCACAGATACAGCATAGAGACATATAGTATATACTATATGATGGGTGAAGAAGTAGCCAATAAGCACTGTAGACTGAAAGGGGACCAGGCAGAAGATGTGGAGTGAGTTATCAGATACCATCGCTGCAAATGAACTGTCTAGCATGATACCCATGAGACAAAGAGTGGGAAGAAGTTCTTCAAGCATTTTCCTAAGCAAGATATTCCATTGTGTTTTCTGTTACTGTATAAACACTGCCCCAAAAGCCAACTCAGAAAGAAAAGGATTTATTTGGTTCACAGGTTATAATCCATCAAAAAGGGAAGCCAAAGCAGAGACTCAAGACCAGAAATTGGAATCAGGACCTGAAGCAGAGAACAAGGAGGGATTCTGGCTCCTAGCTTGCTTCTAGCTTACTCAGCAACTTACACAACCTAGACCTACCTGTCCAGGGATAACCCTGACCCTTCTACCATGTATGTCCCCATAGAGATTGTCTTAGTTAGGGTTTTACTGCTGTGAACAGACACCATGTCCAAGGCAAGTTTTACAAAGGACAACATTTAATTCATTTAATTGGGGCTGCTTACAGGTTCAGAGGAGCAATTCATTATAATCAAGGTAGGAACATGGTAGCATCTAGGCAGGCATGGTGCAGGCAGAGCTGTGACAAGTTCTACATCGTAATCTGAAGGCTTCTCGTGGAAGACTGACTTTCAGGCGGCTAGGATGGGGGTCTTAAAGCCCGCACCCACAGTGATGCACCTACTCAACAAAGGCACACATCCTGTTGTTATTATTATTATTATTATTATTATTATTATTATTATTATTATTATTATTATTTACATTTCAAATGCTATCCTGCTGCTTGTGGACGTTGTACATCGTGGTGCGGAGCCTAGTGCGCACCACGATGTACAACGTCCACAAGCAGGACCAAGGGGCCCCTCTTCCCAATGATGGCCGATTAGGCCATCTTCTGCTACATATGCAGCTAGCGACACGAGCTCAGGAGGTACTGGTTAGTTCATATTGTTGTTGCACCTACAGTGTTGCAGCCCCCTTCTGNTCCTTGGGTACTTTCTCTAGCTCCTCCATTGGGGGCCTTGTGTTCCATCCAATAGCTGACTGTGAGCATCCACTTCTGTGTTTGCCAGGCACTGGCATAGCCTCACAAGTGGCTGCTATATCAGGGTCCCTTCAGCAGAATCTTGCTGGCACGTGCATTAGTATCTGAAGGCCACACATCCTAATAGTGCCAATTCCAAGCCTAGCATATAGAAACAATCACAGATATTCTGCCTCCAATCTAAAAGAGACAATTCTTCAATTGAGCTTCCTACTTCCCAAGTAGGTCAAGTTGACCAAACCTAGGATAGCAAGTTACCTAGAGTCTTCTACTTCAGGTTACATTTCATTGTCCTGGAGTTACAGTCATACAATTGGACCAGATACTAATCTGAAACCCTAACTTCCTCAATATCTTAGCAAGGCTGAAACCGATCTTCCTTTCTCACCTTATGGGTCAGCTGCTTTCATTGTCTTGTAAGCCTCAGTCCACTTGATAAAACTATATATTTATTCGATTAATTTGTAGACTTTCTATAATATTTTAAAATAAGTGCAGAAGGCAGGAGTTGCTGCCTGTGTTATGTAAGCATATCTCTGTTACCTGCATTATGTGGCATACAGTGTACTTTGAATAAGCATTGCTGAATATATGATTCTCATATAAGAGGCTGGTCATATCAAATACTATCCACACATCTCTAATACAGGTGATCACTATGATTCAAAACACAAGTCATTCTACTGATGCCCCCTTTACAAATGCCATCCTAAAACTTAATCAAGACATAGCAGAGAAGTGGCACAAGACATAAAAGTACAACCATAATCCTGACTGCATAAGCCAATGTATCTGGTCTATTACTTCTTGTGCTATTGTATGCAATTTTTCCTCATCTCCATATTGTGGCACAAAAATCTCAGTGAAGCCTTAGGGAACTAAAAGCCAGAGAAATTAAGAGTCAATGGATATGTTCTCTAAGATATCCCAGCTCTGTGAAGAACACAGAGACTCAAACAGATTTTGAACACACGTCCAGGATGAGCAAATCTCCAATCCCCTCTAACACATACAACTGCCCAACAGACCACTAAAACCAAAACATCTCAATACATAAGCTCAGTTTTATGCTTTCTTTACCTTCTGTCTTGAGGTGGTCTTCTCCTTAATGTCTCCTTTTCATTTGTTATATAAGGGGTGTGTCATTTGATTCTTTCTAGGTATTCATTTTGCCCAGTTTATTCATTCCATTTGTAGTAAGGCCATTTTGTTTTGGAAGCACTGGCTGTATTGCCAAGTAAAAGAGGAAGTATATTCTGAATTATTAAAGTAAATCACCAATTACCATCTCCTTGTACTGTGTATAACCAGAACCTGTGAGCACACATTAAAAATAAAAAATAGAATATCAGGAAGTGATGTCATCTTTAAAAGGAGTTTAAAATCACTAGGTCAAAGAAACCCACTTTAAAGAATAAGTTACAAAGACCCTCACTACAGGAAGTTTTAATCCCCTCCCCAATATCTGAAAGGAGAAAGAATCTTGACAGAGATGATACAGTGGTTGTATCCTCTGAGTCCTGTCCATCCTGAAAGCCACAAGCCTGTATTTATGTCTTCTGATTGAGGATTGTTCAGAATTAAAACTAAAACAAATTCGGAAGGGCTGGCAAAGGCAGGGCAAGAATTCTCCAGAGAGATGTGGCGGAGGTGAGGCAACCTTGGCAGAATGCCTCTCTCAGGGTACATTTATCTAAGGTGAACTGATTTATGTGAGATGTGTATCTGCCATATTTTACAACTGTAATGGCCAGTAAATAAAAAGAAATTGTTTCTGTCAGCTTACCACTGCTCTCATCATGAATGGAAGAAGTCCAAGTGTCCAAACTTCTACAAATTCCATAAAGGTCAAAAGAGACTGAGTTTTTCCTGCTCCCCAGAAGAAAGGGATTTTGCATTTTCAGATGACAGTGAGGCACCATGTTAGAATCCTTATGAACTCAGACCATGGCTTTTAGTAAATTAAAAAACAAACAAAACAAGACAACAACAAAACAAAACTACTTCAACTGAACTTCAGTGTGTAGTTTTCATTTAAAATACAAAGTCATGAACATAAACATACCAAGACATTACATATTTGATTAACTCGCTTCATGTATCTGGAAGGCAGTAGGAATTAGTTCTTCTATGTGTTATAGTTGTAACTACTGTCAAAGACAACATTTTATGTTACCATATATACATTTTTTTTACAGTAAGTTGGGAGGTAGTATGTGCAGTGGGGATAGGGGATTGCTCATCCTGGATGGGTTTTCATATATATATGAAATGCATATATGAATGTATATGTATATGTATATATATATGTGTGTGTGTGTATTTTGTATACATATATATTAGAAATAATGCTATTTTTCATTTTAGATGACATTTTTTATTAGATATTTTCTTTATTTTCATTTCAAATGCTATCCCATTTCCTGGTTTTCCCTCAGAAAACCCCTCATCCTCTCCTCCCTATGCTGCTCACCAACCCACCCACTCCTGTTTCCTGGACTTGGCATTCCCCTATACTGGGACATTGAACCTTCACAGGATCAAGGGCCTTTCCTCCAATTGAAAACTAACTAGGCCATCCTCTGCTACATATGCAGCTAGAGCCATGAGTCCCACCATGTGTTTTCTTTGGTTGGTGGTTTAGTCCCAGGGAGCTCTGGGGGCATGGTTAGTTCCTATGTTTGTTCCTCCTATGGGGCTGCTAACCCCTTCAACTCCTTGGGTACTTTCTCTATCTCCCTCATTGAGGACCCTGTACTCCATCAAATGAATGGCTGTGAACATCCACTTCTGTATTTGTCAGGCACTGGAAAAGCCTCTCAGGAGACAGTTATATCAGGTTCCGTTTAGCATACTCTTATTGGCATCCACAATAGTGTCTGGGTTTGGTGGTTGTTTATGGGATGGATCCCCAGGAGGGGCAGTCTCTGGATGGTCATTCCTTCAGTCTCTGCTCCACACTTTGTCTCTGTAACTCCTTCCATGGGTATTTTGTTCCCCCTTCTAAGAAGGAATGAAGTATCCACATGTTGGTCTTCCTTCTTGAGTTTCATGTGTTTTGCAAATTGTATCTTTGGTATTCCAAGCTTCTGGTCTAATATCCACTTATCAGTGAGTGCATATCATGTGTGTTCTTTTGTGATTGGGTTATGTCACTCAGGATGATATACTCCAGGTCCATCTATTTGTCTAAGAATTTCATAAATTCAGTGTTTTTAATAGCTGCATAGTATTCTATTGTGTAAATGTCTTACATTTTCCATATCTAGTTCTCCATTGAGGGTCATCTGGTGCAAACATTTTAAGTATTTATAGAATCAATTTTTCTCTGAAGCTGAATGCATCCAGTTTTTAGTTTCTGAACCAAGGATCACTGAATTTGAGTTATTGCCTCATTCCTTTTCTCTTGTAAAGATAGGCCTGATACTTAGAAAAAAAAGTGATGAAGATAGGAAAGCAGTGGTTACCAATAGAAATGTCTGCTCCAATGGAGAATTCCTACTTTATCACGTATTAAGTGTATAACCAAAAAAAATCCATTTCTCATCTTCTAGTATAAATCTCTTGATTTGCAAAGTGGAGGGGTTTATTATTGCCACACAAAGAGCTGCTTCTGTGCAAATACCTTAACATTTGTGAATGCTGATATCAGTAATTTCTGTAAATCTCTTAGCTCCCATTCTACTATTTCCACTTTGAGTAAGATTGTACCTGCTTTACTTCAGTTAAATATAAGGACATTGATTGAAAAAATGTTAAGTAGAGAGACATACATATATCCATCTTCATGATGATGTAAATGATAAAAAGCAGAAAGAATAAAAGGAATGCAAATTTTGAAGAGAATGTTTAAGAATAATATGGACTGGATATAAAATAAAACTGTAGTTTATGATTCTGGAAAAGCAATAGAACCTAAATATGGTTCCAAGTGGAAAAAACAGCCATTCAAATTTTGGCATATTACAGAGACAAGTTTGAACACATCTTAAGAGATTCAGGTACATCAAAAAAAAATGTGACTCTCCCAGGAGAGATACACAAATGTATCGGAGAGTCCTCACATGGTGACTACAGAGCCTGTGTAAAGCTGCAACTGCCACTTGATGGGACAAGTCAATTTGTCATTTTCTTCAATGAAAGTAAAGAGACAGATTGAAATATATTTAGTGTTTAGTGGTTCATTACCAAGAGAAAGAGAGAGAGAGAGAGAGAGAGAGAGAGAGAGAGAGAGATGGGAGGGGGAAGAGACCAATACACGCACATGCTGGAAAACTTCTAAACCAGTGTACAGAGAAAGCTGTTTTTTTTAAACAGGATATCAATCAGAACTGGGGATGCATCACAGCAAGATGGATTCTTGTTTAGGATGGAAGAGATTCTAGATTTAATATCCACAACACCAAAAAGATAAAAAGAAAGAAAAAGGAAGAACAAAGAAAAATGAGAAGAGGACTAGACTTGAATTTGGTAACATTGATTTTTTTTTTGGTGGTGGTGGGGTTGAGACAGGGTCTCTCTGTGTAGCCTTGGCTGTCCTGGAACTCACTCTGTAGACCAGGCTGGCCTCGAACTCAGAAATTCGCCTGCCTCTGCCTCCCAAGTGCTGGGATTAAAGGCGTGTGCGACCATATCCGGCTAACGTTGAAATTTTTGCATGAACACACAATTTGAGAAAAATCATGAAATCTCCAAGCCAAAATGTCCACTTCAGGGATCCCGAAGAATAGCAATGCTTTTTATAAGAAGTATTATAAAGAAGAAAATGGACGGATTTAAAAAAAAAATTGAGTCCAGAAAGCTACTTATAAGCTTAGTTGATAAGTGTGCCCCACCTGCTAAGGGCATGTGGGAGTCTGGGCTAAATTTAAGAGCTATGTGACTGGGAAAATTCCCCAGTGCTTCATAGCATTCCCTGCTCTCCCAAAGGACCACAGTTCAGTTTCCAGCATCCGCATTGCTGATCACAGCCACCTGGAACTCCAGTTCCATGGGATGTTAAGCCCCTTCTTCTGACTTCTGGGTCACTGGGAATATACTTGGCACACACACACACACACACACACACACGCACACAGGCAAAGCACTTACACATATAAAATACCATTTAAAAGCATCTCAGAGGAAGCAAATTGAGTTGGAATCTAGGCAGAGGTAACAAAACTGCAGAAACAAAGCCTGACACTGGTAGCTTACATCTTTAATCTCAGTACCCAGGAGGCAGAGGCAGGTAGATCTCTGAGTTTCAAGCCAGCCTGGTCGACAGAGTGAGTTCCAGGACAGTCAGGGCTCAACAACAAAAACAATAAGAAAAATAAATAAATAAATAAATAAATTTTTAAAAATTAAATAAATTAAAAAAAAAACCAAGGAAAACAAAAACTTCAGAAACAAGTATGGCAGTTACCATTATAAGCAGAAGTATGAGATGAATACCAACCTATCCAACAATCAGAAAAAAGACTGGAGGTATAAACCGCAGAAAAGTCTATCAACACATTATTAGCTTCACAGAAGACAGCTGCAGCTAAAGGCTTAGGAAGAGCAGAGAGGCAATCGTCAATCAGGCTGTACAAAATAAGAGGTTTGGACACAGGTACGTAGAAATGCCATAAAACTCAGGTGTACGATGATTTGAAAATGACTAAAGATTCAACTTCTACAAAGTTTTGCCACGGGAATTACGCTGGTAAGATAGTGATATCTGTCTGTCCAGTTCCAAGTATGCCACACAAAAGTGACAGTACTGGGGGCAGCGAGTGAAACATGACACATGTCTCTTTCTCAAATACTTTTTTCACTCACCGTATTGTTTTCTATCTCTCTGGACATGATACAGGCAGTTATTGATTTCCAACCTGATCCCTGGTAAATAGATTTTACCTGTGATTTACCTAAATGAACTTGAGACCACCTCTTCTTTATGGGTATTCTTCAGCAAGAATTGAAACAAATTTAGACTCAAGTATGTTGGCAAGGTGACAAGGCTTTACATAGAAAACAAGGTTTTACAAAACAAAAGTAACTGCCAAAATGGTCAGTAGGATTAAAGATTACGAAATACTGAAGTGAGTTAGAAATTAACAAGAGGTTCCTCCTATGGGGCTTCAGACCCCTTCAGCTCCATGGGTACTTACTCTGCCTCCTTCCCCCAGAGCTCCTTGGAACTATACCACCAATCAAAGAAAGCACATGGTGGAACTTGTGGCTCTAGCCAAATATGTAGCAGAGGATGGCCGAGTTGGTCATCAATGGGAGGAGAAGCCCTTAGTTCTGTGAAGGCTCTATGCCCCAGTATAGAGGAATGCCAGGGCCAGGAATGGGAGTGGATGGGTTGGGGAGCAGGGGAAGGGGGAGGGGATAGGGGATTTTTGGAGGGGAAACTAGAAAAGGGGATAACATTTGAAATGTAAATAAAGAAAATATAAAGAAAAAAACATTCTTCAATTTTGGATAAAGTTCTTTTTGTTGCCAAGCAAGCAAGCAAGCAAGCAAGCAAGCAAGCAAGCAAGCAAGCAAGCAAGCAAGCAAGAAAGAAAGAAAGAAAGAAAGAAAGAAAAAGAAAGAAATTAACAAGACTTCCTCTTCAGGCACAATAATTAAGTTCTAAGCACTGTTAAACATCTCAAATGCAGAGCCTACCATTTAGGTTCACAAAGATTAGAGAATGGAGAATTGTATTTAAATTATAGGACCAAACATGAAATAGTACAGTTATCATTTGGTTATTTTGTCAAGAGACTCATGTAGCACAAAATTGGAAAGAAATACTTTTCCCCTCAAGATAGGACAAGACTCTTTTTATGTGAATATTATTTTTCCCAGTGATTTAACCTTGCATGTGGCTTTCCTGATTATAAACTATTGAAGGTTTGTGTCGTGGTGTCTTTAAGGTAAAAGACAACAAAATAAAGTAGAAATTTCTTGTACACAATTTACTAGATCTGGCATTATTAGACAGCAGTTTCTCAATTTGAGGTACTATACTTGTAATTTTAAAATGTCTAGCTTAGGGATATTACATCTAATATAATATTGTGGAATTTTAGAAAAGAGCATTGTTGTCTACAAGTGGCACCCTCAGAAAGAAAACGAACAAACAGTACAATCTATAAGACTTCTCAAAATCTTTAACATTGATTTGCTTTTTAATGTATGCTTACTACAGTTAGCCATTTATTTATTGTGTGCTCTTGTGTGTTTGTACATGCATGTGTGGGGAGGTCAGAGAACTTGCACGCTTTGTTTCTCTTCCTTTACTGTGGGTGCTACAAGCATTGAACTTAAGTCCTCAGCTCTGTTAACAAGCACATTTTCCCACCTGGTCATCTCAGTGGGTCATTTTCATAAGTGGCTAAGTACAGGTAACTCTGGTACTAACAACTGAAAAAAAAAGCAGTAAAATTAAAAAGTAGAGATTTTTCACAGTTGTTGATGTATTATATAGTAGCATAAAACTTCATTGTTCAGCTATTAAACTAAAAATATTTTACTGACTAGAATTTATTTTAAATATCCTCCAATAAAATAAAAAATACTGCAATTAGCACAAATCATCTGGTCAGAGAAGAAATTATTCTTTAATCCTTAAAACTTGGATTCCTGAACCTCTGCCTCCTCCTCCTCCAGCAAATCCTACATATCTAAATGCTTATATACTTGGTGATACAGCACGCATGTTTCACCAAGTATATAAGCAACTCAAATTGGACTTGTTTTTATTATTGTTATTATTATTTGGGAGGGCTCACAAGGTTGTGGCTATAGACCTTAAAGGGTTGGAAAGTGATTGTGTTCAAAATATTATGGAACATAAATGTGAAAATAATCAAATAAACCAAACCAAACCAAACCAAACCAAAACAACAACAACAACAACAACAACAACAACAACAACAACAACAACAAACTAGAACTGGAGAAACAATGGCTCAGTGCTTAAGAATATGTATTGTTCTTGCCAAGGAACTGTGCTCATTTCTCAGCACCCACACTGGCAACCATCTGTTACTGCAGCTCAGGCTATCTACCCAAGGCACTGGCATTCAGGAAAACAGGCCCACACACAGACATATATCCATACTTTAATTGGTTTATAATCCTTATAAACCAATTGTTTACTTCTTGATTATCTTGAAGGGTTTTAATACTTTAAAGCAGCCACCCAAAATTTTCAACATTCAAGTGTGCCAAAGGTAAAACATAATATAGAGTGGGTTTTTTTTTTGGAGAAAAAAGTACTGATTTCAATATTAAATATAAAGTGTTGTTGTTTATTTTTTCCCTGTGTTGGATGAACATATAGAAGACTAATAAAATCTTTGTGAGTGGAGAATTCACCCAAGTGCTGATCCTTTCAAGAAATCACACTTTACTAGAGGTATGGACTGGTAATTAGTTTATTAAGTAGAAGAAAGCTGTTAAGTCAGGTGCAGACAAACAGAATAGTCATTTCTTCCTTTATAAGTACCTTAGATGACATCAAAGAGAATAGAGTCTGTGTGTGATTATGCACCAGTTCTTTCTAGTGAGATCTGCTCTGTCATTCTCCATCACAATTCATGAGCATATCCTAGCTAGATTAAAATATGCATATCAGTAAGACATTGAGCATAACTGCATAAAAATTATGAAGTTTGGAAGCCTAGAGCTGGGGATTCATCAACTCGCATAATGAATATTTTCATGGGGTGTTCTTAGATATTAACTGTGCTGATCATAACTCTGATTTCCCATAGTGAGCTGAAATCGAAGAGAAGTGCTAAGCACAACATTCAGGCTTTTTCATATTCATGTGAGTCACCTAGAGCTTGCTATAATTAGTATTGTGTAGGTAAAAGTTGGCACATGTGTGAATTTCTCCAATGATATTTACCTATCATGTACCAGATAATATCTGGGCAGAATGATCATCTCAAATAGGTAATAATATAGCAAAATAAGAGCACAAATCACACTATGCAGTAAATAGTTACATTAGCGTAGACATGTTTGACTCTTAATACTGTCAATTTGACAGCATCTAAAAGCACCTCAGGGCAATTTCTGGGCGTGTCTTTGAGGACATTTTTGGATTGTTTTCTGTTTTTGTGTTAAAATTTCATGACCAAAAGTCACTTATGGGAAAAAGAATGTCATATGTTTCCAAAAGGTGAAAGCATATTGCCAGAGAAGCATGCTAGAAGGATCAGAAGCATGAGAGTTCACACTTTCAACCATAAAAAAGAAGCAGGTAGGACAAACTGGAAGTAGGACAAGGCTGTAAATACTCAAAGCCCACCTACAGTGACTTAATTCCTAAAACAAGGCTGCACTGCTTCCCCAAATAGCAGCATGGACTTCAGATTAAGTGTTCAAATACCTGAGCCTATGGAAGGCATTTTTTTTTTTTTCATTTAAATCACTACACTGAGCTTGGAAGATACATCACAAATGTGGGTAGCACCATCTCATGGCCTGGGGTCCTGCACTGAATGAAAAGAAAAAGTGAGCAGAGAATCAGCTTTCATCCCTCTTTAGTTCTCAACTCTGGATGCATCAAGCTTGTGCCACTAAGATTCTATACACCATGATAACAATATCTTCCACTAGTAAGCCAAAAAAACAAAAACAAAAACAAAAACAAAAATAAAACAAAAACAAAAACACTTTCTTACTATGGTCACTTTCATTCAGTTTTACAACAGTAAGGAATGTACATTATTTAAGAACCAAATATTAGATTTTTTGTTAGTAATATTTAAATTAAACCTGTTACAGAATTCATAGCCCTGTTCACTACATTTTATCTTGACTTTGTCTTTGGCTGGTGTTCTGCTTTAGGCTGAGGTATATGGAGGGAAAAAAAGAGCTTGGTAATTCTCATAGTATGAGAGTATGAGTTTCTGTTTCTGTTTAAAATTTGTGTGTAAGAAGGACACACATTTAATCTACTAATCTTAGGGAAATGGAGTAAGAGCTCCATGAACTGAGGGAAATGAGTGCTGTCTAAACCAGCTGAAGACCTGCTGGCCTGTAGACAAGGGCACAATAATATATGATTTTCAATAGCTGGTTTGGGGGGCAGTTGATTACTCAGCCACATTTCCACCAAAATCTAACCAACCAAATGAACAAGAAAAGAACTCATAATCTTAAAATGTAGTTATTTGTCTTTATGGAGGTGTTTGTAGATGGCTTTGAATTTTACAATGAGAAGATGTATTTAAAAGTCTTTAACACTGGAATTTTATATGTGGAAAAGAGTGTAAGAAGAGAATGCATGTCCATTTTGAAACAGGAAATAATCTTAAAAGAATACACTTCAGCACAGAGTCTAGACCAAAGAGGTTGTGATGACTTCTTTGTTCCATTTTCAGAAATGAAGCCAAATGGAGCAGCAAATTGAGAATGATATGAGGTACATTATTTCTTCTTTGTCCTCTCGTAGCAGAAAGGGATTGTGGCAATGTTGCTCAATTACTTTGAAGGATCATGAACTAACAATATCTCCCTAGAAGGAGACATAGATGCTTTTGAAAGCAAGGTACATATCTACTACCATATGAAAGAAAGTCTGACTTTTGTAATATATTAATAAGATTAGGTATAGTATTGATACAATGAAAAAATGTCTTGCTAAAGTATTTTTTACAGCCCACAATGTCAGAAATAATTCATCACCCATTTTCTAAATGGGTGAATATCTTTAATTACCTTAAGACACATATAACCAAGAAGACTACACAAGATTCTCTGAACAATTTATATATAATGATGACATTAAAGCAAATATGGTAAAATATAATATTAAGCTAGAAAGAGGAACATTAACTACTTTTGAAAAATAATTTTCAATGAAATTATATTGTCTCTGGATTAATTTTGATTAGCTTAAGTTTACAGATAAAAGTTTACTCATAAATTTAAGTAGCTATAACTTTTTAGTGTAATTGTATCATTCAGAGATTATTTTTATTTGTGGGATAAAACAGCATCATGGAAATACCAATTAAACAAGACTCAGAGACTCCTGTGTGGAAGGCAAGCTCTGAAGGCAAATCAGCCAATTTAGATTTTTTTTTTCTCAACACTTTACACTGCTACCAGGTTGGAAAAATAGAGGGTATAGTTTTCTCTGTGACAGGAATAAGTAAAATTGGTGGGTAGTTTCAAATATTTTAGCTTCACTTTCTGTGGTTCCTACTTGTAGTCAGTAAACAGTTAATACACTTGCATGAACACATCACTCCCACAAATACAACCCACAAACATAGAGAAGTGGCTTCAAGTTTATATTCTCCAGGGTCATTTTTTATGTTGCCTTCAAGTGTGATCTGCTTCTGCTGTGGCATATCAACAGAAGACTGCAAGCCAGTTCCATGCCTAAGCTATTGAAAATCTCTTGTGGAAGTCTTGTATTACTGAATATACTTAGTAACTGACTGATTTCTCTTTCATGTGTACATCTATCTTCTTTAGAAAACTTTAAAGTTACTAAGAAAGAGACTTTTCTGTTAAATGTTCTTTTAGCCACAACACTTCAAGTCGGTTTTCTACAACAAAAGGCCATATAGATTCATGCTTTAAATTATCTGTTGATTTAAATGGCTTTCTGAACCTTTTGTTTATTTATAAAAAACAACAACAACTTAATTTAAAAAGTGTATGTATGGTTGTTTTACCTTCATGTATTCTTGTGAGTTACAATGATGTAGTGCCAGAAAAGGCAGCTGATCCTATAGAGCTGCAGTTATAGTCGGTTGTACACTACCATGCAGATGCTGGAGATGGAATCTTGTTCTCTACAAAAACAGTCAGTATCCTTCACTACTAATCCATCCCATTCACCTGTTCCTGTTACTAATTACCAGTATCATCACAGTATTTCCAAATTCCTTGAGATTTGATTTATTATCTATAGAGGAATTTTAATCTAGCAGTATAACTGCTCTGGCAAAGGATAACATTCTCGGTCTATGTGATTTGGTAAGAATACAGAGATGCCCTGTATTACAGAATGATCTGTCTATAAATACAGACATGTCCTTAGTATATACCTTTAATCCACAATAATTAGTTTGTAGAAGGAAGCATCCATGTTTGAATGTGATGTCTAATTAAGGGACAGACAAGATGATGAGTCAGAGAAGGATTTGACAAAATGAGTCAGAGAGACTATTCCCAAATATCATGAGAAAGGAGAAGAAAAGAGGTGACATGAGAGAGCAGTGCAGAGAGAGAAACGGAGAAGTTTGTTTGTATTTTTTTTTTAACCAGGTCAGTTTTACAGAGGCAGGTTGCTGATGAAGAAAGAACAAGCCCTAGAATGAGAAGGAGCCAGAAGTTTAGAAGAGATTGCCAAGTTTTGTTTGAGGCCAACAAGAACAATTTAGTGAGGTGACAAAAGAAGGCTGTTTGAATCAAGTTAACCAGAATAGCTAAGTTGAACCAGCTGGCAAGAGTTAAGAAAGAACTAGAAAGCTTAACTTATTCAGAAGTAAGCCTCAGAGATGACTATTACGTCTGGCACACAATGATACCCAATAATACTGGAGAAGAAAAAAACCAGCCAAAATTGTGAAAAGCAGAGGACATCTGACAGAAACATCGCAGAGGACAGAAGACATCTGGCAGAAAGCTTCAGAGGATGAATTCACCTGGATTATCCTCAGAGGAAACATTAGTTCTTCATGTTAGGCTGGATGCCTAAGGGGACTCAGGAGACTCCAAAGTGATGGGAGCCTCAAGCTCATAGGAAGGAATGATGGAGGAGACTCTGAGACAGTGAATCACAGGAGACTACCCCCAAAGACAATTTTTATTATATAGAAAGCCTTTTCCTACATGAAAAAGTTGGAAACTACATTTCAGATTCTTTTTTTTTTTTTTTAAGTTTTATTTATTATATGCAAGTACACTGTGGCTGTCTTCAGACACCCCAGAAGAGGGCATCAGATCTCATTACAGATGGTTATGAGCCACCATGTGGTTTCTGGGATTTGAAATCAGGACCTTCTGAAGAGCAGTCAGTGCTCTTAACCGCTGAACCATCTCTCCAGCCTACTACATTTCAGATTCTTTAAGACCAATGATAGAACTTAGGAAATATAATGCTACTTGAAACAACCATTGCAGTACTTAGTGCAACTGTGAGCACTAAAGTAATCCCCTCCTTACTTTCAATTGCAATCTTTATATTTTTTTGTCTCAAAAAAGGTTGAAAAAATAACTCACAAGAAAAATTAGCTATAATGATACAAAAGTTTGTGAGACAAGAAACAAAAGAAATAAGAAAACAGGAAATGCTTAATTGTGAACTTATGGTACCTAATGAAATAAGGCTCAAGGTAGGCAAACCATTGAATCTACAAGCATCATTTCTTAATAAAATTGAAAATAAGTGACCACTCCCACTAGTTTTCCAAATTATCTGGCAACAAATACCAGACAGTGGTTTAATTCACAAAATGACCAACTAGTCTGTAATCCTGCTAAAATAAAAGCACTTAAACTTTTTTCCCTTTTTTAATTAGATATTTTCTTTATTTACATTTCAAGTGCGATCCCGAAAATTCCCTATACCCTCCCCCTGCCCCTGCTCTCCTACCCACCCACTCCCACTTCTTGGCCCTGGCTTTCCCCTGTACTGGGGTATATAAAGTTTGCAAGAGCACTTAAACATTTTAAAGAATCAAAAGTAACTTATTTAATGTACTCAAACCATGTGAGGCAAATGTTAAATATTGGAAAACCCAAAACAGGATTAATCTTTGAGGCTGGAAAGATTTAGCAGCAGCTGTACTAGAAGCTGGTTCTCAGATACAATGGCTGACATGATGGTGAAAAGAAGCTGCAACTATGGAAAATCATAATAGGTCTAAATGTGTTAATATGAAAAATTAATTGTTATTTGATAGTCAACTTGAATTTTTTAAGACAGTAGATGCAATTTGATGACTCTATTATTATACAATTGGACTTTAGTAGCTTTAAGAGCTTGGGATAAGATGGGGAACAAGGAAAAAGTTCTATTTCATTAATGAAAGTTACACAAAGCCCCTGAGTGACTTTTATTGACTTCTTACATGGATTAGTATTTGCTATAAACAGAGCAATATTAGATCCATATGTGAAACAGGTATTAGTTACAATTTTAGCTTTTGAAATTGCAAATGCACCATGTAAGAAAAGTTTTTAGACCTTTAAAAGCTTGACTAACTCCCATGTCTGAATGGATTAGAACTACTGCTGATATTTACCTTAATGACTACAAGCAATAGCCAATAATCCTAGATATCAAAATGTCCACTGTTTTATTTGTGGACAACAAGGCCATTTGAAAAGAGATTGTAGACAGGGCATTCCTATAGATTTCTCTAGAAGACCTCAGCCTTCTGGGATTTGTAGAAGGTATGTTAAGGGATGTAGCTAAGTAAGTGATATTTGCAGTAATTACTTACCAATGAGAAATGCTCTAAAGGATTCAACAAGTACCCTTGCAACAAACAACATGAGCTAGGCATTTCCTGTCAACTGTCCACCTAGCAACTAGAAAAAACTAAACAAGGTATTGGAGACATTGTATATTGACATCTTATGTTATATGTCTTGATTACGTCTGTGTTTAAGTGGGTGAAAAGCCTGGCTCACAGTTGAGGAGCTGGACATGAAATGTGAGTGCATAAGTGACTAGTATATGTATGGAGTCATAGAGATCTAATTATATCTTGTTAAAGAGAGAAGGGTAATAAAGATTAAGTGAAAGACCCTGGGTTATAGAAAGAGAAAACAAACAAACAAACAAACAAATGAAGACCAAAAAACCCTGCTGAATTAGATCAATTGTATATTTGAAAGGTTTTAACATCAGAATGGAAGTAAGGAAAAGTGTTACAAAGGGTTTTGTCTGTATTTCTGCAGGTGATGAGAGACTACGGATTCCATCAAAATTGATCTTAAGATCTGATCTTAAGAAAGAAGCTGCCACATGAGGATCATTACTCAAAGAAGGAAGAGATTCAGAAAAGCAACAACACAGATGATTCCCTCTGCATTGGAACAGCTCAACAAACTGGCTGAGAAAGGACAGATTGCTCATCAGACTATCAGACTGGAAAACTTTGAGGCTGAAATAGACATCTACTGAAGGTCAGATAATAAGGTCTGCAGTTATGAAGGATCTTCATATCCCTGGATCATTATTCGGACTGTTATATTTGTGGGATTTGGCAATTGTTTCTGTTGTAAAAATTAAACTGTGTAAAAATGTGAAGGACTTTTAATCCAGCAACATGGCTTCCCTGGCAAGGGAGCACATTCAAAGACCATCTAGGTCTATATGATCAGGCAGATGTGCACCAGAGTACAGTGCATACCTTTAATGCCTACATGTTAGTTCATAGAAGCAAGCAGCCATGTTTATAAATAATGTCTAACTGAGGAACAAATTGATGAATCAGAGAAAGATTTTGCAAAGTGAATTGGAATTGGGATATGCCCAACTTTCATGAGAAAGGAGAAGGAAAGAGGACACTTAAGAGAGAAGGGCAGTGATAGAGAGGAGGCAGTTTTACCAGGACAGTTTTACAAAGACATGTTGTAGGTGAAGATAGACAAGCTAGTGAATGAGAAGAAGCCAGAAGGTTAGACCAGATTTCAAAGGTTTGTATAGGGCCAAGAAGAGCAATTCAGCGAGGAGCTGATTTTCCATAACTGTATCGTCTTCTCATTACTAAGTCATCATTGTAACTGAAAACCAGCTTCCAGTATAACTGCTGCTAAATGTTGACAGGAAGCTCCTATTTTTGAATCTTTGAAGCCTAATTGGTGGCACTGTTTGAGAAGGTTTAGGAAGTGTGTCCTTGTGGTAGGATGTGTGTAACTGGGAACAAGTTGTGAGTTTCTATAAGCTCAGGCATTCCCAGTTAGCTCTCTCTGCATCAGGCTTGTGGATCAAATATAAGCTTTCAGCTACTGCTCCAGTGCCTTCCCTGCTTCTATGTTGCCCGGTTACTCACCATGATAACCCAAAACTTCTCTCTGTGAGAAGGCAGTTTGAATCAGTCATCTTGAAGAAGAGTTTTGAGCCAGAACTGCTGCATTGAACCATCCATCCAGAGTTCAGAAAAAAACTAGAGAGGGTGAGCTTAGTTAGCAGTAATCCTCTGAGTGGACAATTGTGTCTGGTGAATAACAGTCCCTTTTACAATTGTCTAAGATATGTATTATATTAGTTACTATTGGATTGCATAGCCATTTGCACAAACACATCCCATTGTGGTTCAGCACCAGTACCTTTCATGTCTACTCTGAAGAGAAAAATTGCAGGACCTAAATGGAGGAAAGACCTTTCAGAAACAGTAAACTCTGAGTCCTGTTCCTCTTGCCAGTTGCATTGTTATACTAAGGGATGGTAAAATACATACTAAGGTCTCTGGTAACATAAGAGGGTCTCTAGTCCACAAGGATTATCCCTGTAATAGCTTCCTAGTGCAGGATCATTTTGGGGGGGGGGAATATTTTTGGGAACCTATTATTTGTGGTAATGTTTCTTTCCTGGTGGTACTGGTAGAAAGAGTCCTAAGAATTTGGAAACAAAATGGTGCCTTAGATAGGGTTTTACTGCTGTGAACATACACCATGACCAAGGAAACTCTTATAAGGACAATATTTAATTAGGGCTAACTTACAGGTTCAGAGGTTCAGTCTCTTATCATCAAGGCAGGAACATGGCAGCATCCAGGCAGGCATAGTGCAGAAAGAGTTGAGAGTTATAGGTCTTCATCTTAAGTCGTCTAGTGGAAGATTTACTTCTAGTCAGCTAGGGTGAGGGTTTTAAGCCCACATCCACAGGGACACACCTATTCCAATAAGCTCACACCTCCTAATAGAGCCACTCCCAGAGCAAGGCATATAAAAACCATCACAAGTGGATTATCAAAAAATATCAAATGTGTGTGTGTGTGTGTGTGTGTGTGTGTGTGTGTGTGTGTGTTGGGGGGAGATTTAATAAGAATGGTTTTCATAGGTTCATATGTTTGAATGCTTAGTAATCAAGGAGTGGAATCATTTAGAATTAATTAGGGGATGGGGCCTTGTTGGAGGAAATATGTCACTGAGTGTTGGGCACTGATGTTTCAAAGGCCCAAGCCAGGTTTGCTCTCTCTCTCTCTCTCTCTCTCTCTCTCTCTCTCTCTCTCTTCCTGCTGTCTGTGTATCTAGATGTAGAACTCTCAACCACTTCTGTGACACCATGTGTGCCCACATACTGTTTTACTTCCCACCATGCTAAGGGACTAAACCACTAAAACTAAGGCAGCCCCAATTAAATGCTTTCATTTATAACAGTTGCTATGTTTATAACATTTCTTCAAAGTAATAGAACACTGACTATTACACACACACACACACACACACACACACACACACAGAGAGAGAGAGAGAGAGAGAGAGAGAGAGAGAGAGAGAGTTCGTGCATGCACTCATGTGCGCATGTGCAGATAAATAGATACATGTGTTTATGTTTATAAACAGAGATAAGTGGATTAATGGTAAATGCTGAGATATTCCATGCATCTGTACATTTTAACTGAGCTATTCTGATGCAACATAAAGTCCTTTGCAAACATCAATGACCTTTTTGGCAATGCAAGCAACAGGTTATCTGAGGTAGATTTTCCTAAATGATAGAGAGACTGAGATGGTAGTAGTCATATGAAAGATCCTTGAAGCCTGCATCCAACAAACAGGCAATTATGCAAGTCAAAACCATAATATTTCCTAGGCTACATCAGTCTCTGACATGCCCATTTCATGTCTACAAAGATGCCTGTGGTAGCTTAATGAGAATGGTCCTCATAGGCTCATATGTCTGAATATTTGGTTCACAGTTGGTGGAACTGTATGAGGAGGCTTAGGAAGTCTGTCCTTCTTGTAGGAAGTGTGTCACGGAGAGCAGGTTTTGAGTTTTCAAAACTCGTTCTGTATATCAATCGTTCCCAGCTAGGTCTCTGTGCATCATGTGTATGGATTGGATGTAAGCTTCCAGCAGGTATCCCAGTGACATGCCTCCTTGCATGCTGCCATTCTCTTCACTATAATGATCAAGAATTTACCCTCTGAAACAAGAATCAAGCTCCAATAAACTCTTTCTTTATGAATTTCTTTGATCATGGTATCTCTTCACAAGAATAGAAAGGTAACTATAGCCAAGGCGCTGGTGCCTCAAACCCTTAATCCCAGGACTGGTGAAACAAACACAGGCTGGGTCTCTGTGACTTTGAGGCCTACCTGGTATACAAAGAAAGTTCCATGGCGGCTGGGAATACATAGAGAAACCCTACCTCAAATCAAACAAACAAACAAACAACACAAAAATGAAAAGAAAAAGGAAAGTAATAAGAGAATTACCATATCCTAATCCCTGATATTGTCACTTTACATGACAAAATTGACCATTTATATGCAGATAAGATTATCCCAACTGACTTGGGTGAGTAAAAGATTTGACAAGGTCCTTATGATGAGAGAGGGTGGGTGGATCAAAGATATAAAGGCAGAGGATGGTGTGACTAAAAGGAGGTACCCAAACTAAGGATGCACAAGGCCTCAAGAATTTGGAAAGCCAGTCAAAAGGATCTCCCTCAGTTTCTGCAGAGGCTTGAGAACTTGAGAACTTCTCAATTCCAGAACTATCCATCTGTAAATTTTTCTCATTTTTAAAGTGACTGCATTTGTGGTCACATATTAGTTACAGCAGCAGAAAGAACCCAGCAAAGCTTCTGCATTAGTTTGCTGTGAATTGTGCCCCATTGCTGTTTCATTAACTCTTCCTCTTTACCCAACTTTCCATAATCCTCCCATTCTTTCTTTCTTTCTGACAAATAACAGAGAAATAATTTTGGAGTTAGCTTTGGAAACAACTTTTGCTAAGACTCACGCTCCAAAACTCTGTGGGAACTAAGAACAAAACTTTATATAAATTAAATTTAGCCAAGTTTAACGGAGCCAAGCACGAATTGCAATTTGGGAAGCTCTTGAAACCAGAAAATAGCCAGAGAAACTTCAGTCTGCTATGGAGATGGCAAATATTTATAGATAGAAAATGGAAATGATGTAGACATGTGCTCCCATTGGTTACAACTTGCTGTTTGCCTTATTTGAACACAGTTTAAACATTTGGCTGCCTGTGTCTGAACAAATCTCAGTTGCTGTGATTGGCTGAAACTGAGCTTCTGCTACAAGGATACACTCCTGAACTGGGCTTTCATCGATTTTACTTCTAAACTAGGTTGCAGTTCTTTATGTAAGGGAGCAGTATGGTAGCCTTCATAGGTGAGATTTAGCTTAATTGCACAAAGAACATATTTATGTGGAAAGGATTTGTGTGCCAATAACTGAAAAAGATGCTCACACACCCTGATAATTTACACAGACACATATGCACTACATAGAACTTGCATAAATAAAGGTAAAAAATTTTATGTAAAATATACTTATGAAATTCCTGTTTTGCATTTTACTTTTATTTATTTATTTTTAATTATTATTTATTTATTTGCAATCCAGACATTGCCCCCTCCTGTCCCCTTCCCACAGATACCTGCCCAATTCTTCCTTCCCCATCTCCAAGAGGATACTCCTTCCAGCTTAGATATTATATGGTTTTTTAAACCATTTTATTTTTTTATTAGATATTTTCTTTATTTACATTTCAAATGCTCTCCCGAAAGTTGCCTATCCCTGGCCCTGCTCCCCTACCCACTCACTCCCAATTATTCATCCTGGCATTCACCTGAGGTGGGTCATATAAAGTTTGCAAGACCAAGGGGCCTCTCTTCCCAATGATGGACAATTAGGCTATCTTCTGCTACATATGCAGCTAGAGACACGAGCTCAGGGGGTACTGGTTAGTTCATATTGTTGTTCCACCTACAGGGTTGCAGCCCCCTTCAGCTCCTTGGGTACTTTCTCTAGCTCCTCCATTGGGGGCCCTGTGTTCCATCCAAAAGCTGACTGTGAGCATCCACTTCTGTGTTTTCCAGGCACTGGCATAGCCTCACGAGAAGCCACTATATCAGAGTCCCTTTAGCAGAATCTTGCTGGCATGTGCATTAGTATCTGGGTTTGGTGGCTGATGATGGGATGGATTCCCAGATGGGGTAGTCTCTGGAAAGTGACTCCTTTGATCTTAGCTCTACATTTTGTCTCTGTACCTATATCCTTTCATTGGTATTTTGTTCCTTATTCTAAGGAGGAATGAAGTATCCACATGATGGTCATCCTTCTTGGTTTTCTTGTGTTTTGTAAAATGTATCTTGGGTATTCTAAGTTTCTGGGCTAATATCCGCTTATCAGTGAGTGCATATGTAGTGACTTCTTTTATGATTGGGTTACGTCACTAAGGATGATATCCTCCAGATACATCCATTTGCCCAAGAATTTCATAAATTCATTGTTTTTAATAGCTGAGTAGTACTCCATTGTTTAAATGTACCACATTTTCTGTATCCATTCCTCTATTGAGGGACATCTGGGTTTTTTCCAGCTTCTGGCTATTATAAATAAGGCTGCTATGAACATAGTGGAGCATGTGTCCTTATTACCAGTTGGAAGATCTTCTGGGTATATGCCCAGAAGAAGTATTACTGGATCCTCTGGTAGTATTATGTTCAGTTTTCTGAGGAACTGCCAGACTGATTTCCAGAGTGGTTGTATAAGCTTGCAATCCCACCAGCAAATGAGGTGTGTTCCTCTTCCTCCACAACCTCACCAGCATCTGCTGTCACCTGAATTTTTAATCTTAGCCATTCTGACTGGAGTGATTATATTACTAATTTGTGTACAAATTGAGTGTTTTGACTTAATATTTATTATTAGATTCTCACTATCCCAAACAGTAAATATTTTGAACAATAAAAAATTAACATGAGACCCGGGCGTGGTGGTGCACATCTTTAATCCCAGCACTCGGGAGGCAGAGGCAGGTGGATTTCTGACTTTGAGGACAGCCTGGTCTACAGAGTGAGTTCTAGGACAGCCAGGGCGGTACAGAGAAACCCTGTCTTGAAACCCCACCCTCACCCCCCTAAATTAACGTGAACAGAAATGCAGTATGTTACTTTGTTTACCTGAATTTAAAGATTTAGATAAGTTCTAAGATTGACCTCACTAGCTAAGTCTCATGTCTGCCCCCCAACTCTCCTACCTTCTTTCTGTGTTTGTAAACAGGAGGTTAATATCAGGTCTCTTCCTCAATTACTTTTTTAACTTAACTTTTAATCCAGTGTCTCTAACTTAACACAGAGCTCATAGATTCATCTAGACCAGTGGTTTTCCTCCTTTTTAAGCCACCAAATAATATACTTCCTCATGTTGTGTTGACCTTGCAACAATAAAATCATTTTTGTTGCTCCTTTTAACTGTAATTTTGCTACAGTTATGAATTATAAATATCTGCATTTTCCTAATGGTCTTAGGTAACCCCTGTGAAAAGATCCTTTGACTCCTGAGAGGTCACAACCTACAAATTGAGAAGCATTGGTTCTCTTGGTTCTTTTCAGAAAGCTAGCATCCTCTAGAGGTTGTGACTGAATCCCTGGGATTGGAGGTATTAATGCCCAATTCTCAGTGCAACTTTTGATGTGCGTCTGGGCATCTGACTTAGGTGACCATGCTTGTACAGCAGGCATTTTATCAGTGAATCTATATCCCTGGCCCTCTTTTTTCCTCTTTAATGAAAAATCATAAGTAATAACAATCATTTAATGCATATTGTTCTGGGGGAGTTATTTATTTATTTCAGCTGTAGACATATTTGCAACAACTGAACCTTTGTTGTAGTAATCAAGGCAGAGTATAAAATCATATTGATGAATGCAAGATGATTCATTTCTTCTATAAATGTGTCAAAGCAGTGGCTCATAAGAAAATCAGCTAAGATAGAGAAAAATCCAGACTTTTATATGGAGAAAGACATTAAAAATCCCATATGGAACACATTATAAAATATTGATATAGATCAAAACCATTATATCTGAACCTTTAGGGCATATAGAATGTTTCTTGTCTTGAAAACACAGCTGGAAACACCATTCCCAGATGGAAGATGCTAAATTAATATAGCCCTCCCTGAAAAGTTAACAGATAGGATTGATTTTTAAGGCACAAAGAAGGAGGGGTTTGAACTGAAACATGAATCCTTTTTTTATTACTGCTTTTACTTTTAAACTTAAAATATTATTACATGATTTCTCCTTTCTAGTATGTACCCCTTTTTGCACTTTTTAAATTATGAACTCTCTTTTCATTGATTATTGTTGTATGAACTCTACACACAGAGAGATTAAAAAATATACAAGTACATCTACTTATTCTTTATAATGTCATTTGTATAGGTTTCCAGGGCTTATCATTTGTATTAAGTAACCAATTTGCTCTTCCCTAAGTAAAATCATTTCTCCTGTTCTCAGAACTTCTTAGTTTCCTAAATAACTTTGTGTAGGTTTAAGGGCTCTTTATCCTTCATTCTTTCCCTTTGATCACAGTGATCCATAAGCCTTAGATGAAGGTATTGATTGTAAATGTTATCTTTTGGGAGTAGGTTCCACAACTCTGCACTTTGATTGTTTGCAGTTTTCTGTAATGGTCTCCATCTGTTACAAAGAGAAGTTCCCTTGATAAGGGTGAGAACTATACTTATTTGTGGATATAAGGACAAATATCTAGAGTGCAGTTAGGGGGTAGTCTTGGTTTAATAAAGTAGTAGTTGTGGGTTCTTCTCCAACATTTTAGAATTCACTAGCCCTGAGTAGTTGCTGGTACCGGATTGCTGGTACCAGGCATGAGTTTAGTATTGTTGTGAAAGTCTTAAACCAAACTAGAGGCCTGGTGGTAACTATTAAGGTATGTATGTCACTACTGTATCCATATGGTTATTGTGACATGTTAATCATTGTGATTCACAGGCAGAAGTAGATGAGTAGAGCTATCAATTGCTTCTCTCCTCTGGAAGCTTGCATAGCCATTTCTAATACTAGGAAAGCTAGTCTTCAGAAGGAGACTTTCTAGTTTGGGCATAATCTGGGCCTTTTATATTGAAGTGCTTGGTGTCTTGAGATTATTCTCTACCTCTAGAGGAAAATTAAAGGCAATAAGAACAGCCTGTAGTGTTTTGGAAGTCTCTTTAGACATCCTAACCAACCCAAAGAGGTATGCTCATGGATGACAGTGGGGTTTTTTGTTAGACAGTTTTTGGCTTTGGTAGAAAACATTGTCAGCGTACATCATAAAATTTAATTTAGATAATGCATACAACTTAAAGAAAGTCAATAGTATGATTCTTTATGAATTTCTAGACATCCTTACTATTATTTTTACACTTCTTTTGGTTTTTATTTTCTTTTCCCTCTCTATTTAGAGTGTCTATCTTTTTTGTTTTCCATTTCTCTTACCAAATAACTTGTACTACCCCAGGAAGCCCAAATAAAGATGTAAAACCATGAAGAATTAAGTTCCAACCTTGGAGAACTGCACGTGAGAAATTCAACTTGGAGAAGTTTCATAACTTTTCACAAGGCTACATCTTGAGATAAGCAACAGATAAAATGTAAGTTCAAAAATGGTAATAATCAGATAGACTGAAAGTATGAACTGAGAAAATTTTATACAATGTGAATCATAAAATCTGAAGACAGCTACTTGGTGTCATTACCATAATAACTGTTATTATTGGGTTTTGAGTTAAAATACACATATGCTTAGGATTTTAAGCTAAATACTGTCCTATGATTTATCAATACAATGGTTATGAAACTAAGGTAATTGAACATGCTGAATAAATACATGCTCTACTACTGAGCTATACCCCCAATCTTTACAATGATTTTTTAGTAATCAAAACCATGCATAATTCAATTTCTTGTAGCAGGTAACCAGGAAAACAATAGTTAACTGAGATATTTTTCTCCCAACATTTTCCAAATTAATGAGATCATGATGATTTTGTTATATGTCAATACATAGCTAAATGTTCTTGTGCAGTCTATTCAGAGAAGAAAGAAAGAAACACTTAGGCTCCCAGCACATTGCTATTTCAGGGCCAGAGAGCATCCACAGGGCATATGGTTTCCAGTTCCTGATTGGCTATCTGTCTGCCTGAATTCTTTTCAACCTGGCAGCAGTCAAAGAAGCCCTGCAAAGAACAAAGGGACAGGCAAAATAAGAATAGCAACAAAAATACTGAGTCTCCGGAGTTATCCTTCGACCTGGACAATATCAGATAGGCCACTGTACTCATTATTATGGAATTCCATGCGGGAGGGAACATATGAAGCAAGGGTCTTACCTCTTACTAAAGGAGCAAGAGACGGGGAATAAAATAGAGTTTGAGCAATGAGTCATTGCTAGATGTTAGGTTGATATTTTTATATATTTTTGTTGAGATTCATTCATGCTCATTACTGAAATCATAGTAAATGTTAGATGGAGGAAGCCTACACAAAGAATGTCAGCACAGTGGCTATGAAAGTAAAGAAATATGATTTGCATTTTTTGCAGAGATATAATTATTTCATTTACTTGAAAAGAAACAGACAAGAGAAAGATGTAGGTCAGAGAAGAATTGACTTAGTCTGACAAGGAGCATCATAAATAAAACAATCCTGACTGGTATCAAACCACTCTATATACGTGTGTGTGTGTGTGTGTGTGTGTGTGTGTGTGTGTGTGTGTGTGT
>NC_034591.1:126317169-126337257 GCF_900095145.1 Mus pahari | reverse complement strand
TGTGTGTGTGTGTGTGTGTGTGTGTTGTTTGTAAAAATATACCAAAACACACTGTTTTATACACTCAATGTAGCCGTTGAAAAGGGAAAGAAACTGTATAAGACTTGAAATTGGTGGTTCTGATAGACATACCAACACATCTTTAGTTGGCAATAAAGCATCAGGCCACATGAGATGAATCCTCAGACTCCCAGTGTTTTAATCTGTCAAACATGGGGAGCTTTTAAAACAGACCTCATAATTCTCAGAAGGAGATGTGCTCATCAAAGGGGAACCAGCTGTCATTTTCCACATAAGACATAACAACAACCTGCTATGAAGATATTAATAATTCATTTAGCTAAACCCTGCAGACACTTTTATGGGAAACAATGGTTTTATTAACATGTAATATTGTTTTTAATCTATAGTTCATAACTCTTACTTGATTTATAAATGCCATATGTTTTAGTTAAGTGCTACTATTTCTCCCATTCCTGTTTTTCACTATTTGTTGCATTCTCTAGATTTTTATTAGAAAAACGGACTAAATCCTAATCCTTTATAAATCCTGGCATCATCCCAATCCTTACTCCCTTACTATCCCTAATGTGCAAAGTGTGGGCTGGCAATATCTGCAAAGAACTTGTAAGAATTATCAGTTCATGGACTCAAATCCAAACATGCTGCACCAGACTGTGTGGGAGTCCCAGGAGATTCCTTTAACAAAACTTATTTGAGGTACACTACTACCTAGAACCTAATTAATTGAACTGCTGAGCTGTCAATCGTCATTTTCTGTATACCCTATTAGCCATAGGAATAGAACTTTACAATAAAGTCCACCGAACCTGGAAAGGTTCACATTCATCCTCTTGACAAGACCGTGCACCTCAAACTTTCTCAATACTATATCAATACTATCTCCAAGATCGCATTTTCACATTCTTATTGAGGCAGGAGCTGAACCCAGTCTGATGCTTTGAATACAGATTGTTTCCAATTTTACCTAATGTTCACAGAAACATCATTTTGGAAGAAGAGGTGATTAATCTTCATAGAGAACTTTGGTAGTCTAGGCTGAAAAACTTTTGAGAATCACAAAGCTTTACAAGATCCCATGTGCTCAAAACCTATACCATTCTATGGATTATCCATATCTAGAAATAAAAATATACTTAGCAGCTTCTCTTGTCCAGGTCCTGCATCACACAGTAGCTTAGTTTCCTAAGCAGAGTCCAAATCACTTCGGACTTTGTGAACACTGAGTGTGTGAATCTCTTTAGAAACAACAGTCAGGATGATAGAAAAACGTTGAGTTTTGGGCTTGAGTTCCAATTTCTCCATTTACTATCTGTTTCTAAAGAATCCACCATTTCAACTCTCTAGCCTCTGCTTCCTCATCTTAAATGGCTATCATACCACAAAGGCACAGAATTATACCTCATACCCAGCTGTTTATGTTCCCACTGGTGTTTTTATTTTTTTAATTTAAAAAAATTTTTTGTAGCTATCAGTTGTGCATTATTAACATTCTTCTCTCATAGCAGTCATGACTTTCTTCCTCTCTTCTAAAGCAAAAGTTTTCTTAGTGTCCACAAGACCTAATAAAAAGAACTCCAGTAGCAACACTTCTAAAAGAACCTGTGAAGCACCCTACCAGCCTTCTGTAGTCATGAGAGCTAATCTTGGAGATCTAGTATACATGAATTAATACCTGAGCACAGGTAAGTCCCAGGCTTACCAACACAAAAGGTACTTTTCTTCTTATGCTGTTTTAAGTTGTGTCTACAAGAGAAATTAGTTATAGGCTAATAATACACTCAAATTACCAAGAATGAACTGTTGAACATGGTCTGTGATGCCACACTAAACGTGTAGATGAGGCCACACGTGAACATATTTTATTGCTGTGCTTTTCAGTGATCTTAGCAGATCTTTTCTTTTCATTTAGCTTATTTGAATGTGCCTTTCTTATGCTATAACGTCTACTTTTATGAACTAATATATGCATTGTGTTCAAAATAGATTTTTTCTTAGCTACTCAAGTTGTCTAGTTATTTTCTTGCTATTATTTATACTTTAACCTAGAAGTTCAATTGCCATTCTCTTTTTAAGCTGCCTTCTTAGAATAAAATAAGAAAATATTCTATAAAATGAGAAATTCTAAACAAATCTATAATGTTATTTTTAGATAATACTGAGTCAGGAAAGAAAAATGACTTATTCTTTTTTATCTTTTTCTTTTTCTTTTCGTTTTCTTTTTCTTTCTTCTTCCTTCTTTTTCTTCCTTCTTCTTCTTCTTCTTCTTCTTCTTCTTCTTCTTCTTCTTCTTCTTCTTCTTCTTCTTCTTCTTCTTCTTCTTCTTCTTCTTCTAAATTTTTTTTGGCATCAATAAACTATTGGTGCCCCAGACCTGCTACTTCAAATACTTAGCAATGCATACATTCAATTTCTCTTTATTTCATTTACTAAAGCATTTTTTACTCCCCTAAGATTCACTTCTACTAATACAAAGACCTACAAATGGACAGTATGCAGAGAGTGAGAGATTTTGGAGTACTCAGTTTTAAAGAGGATATCTTCATTAAGCCTTCCCTTTAGGACTCAGAGAGCTTTGGGAAAGAGAGGTGGACAGTCCATAATGGTGAGAATCATAGATGACTCCAAGGAAAAAAATTTCCTCCAAACACAACAGGACTGATGTACCCATGAAGTTACAGAGACTATCATAGTAACACAGGGCTACACTGGCTCAAGCCAGACTGTCTCTCAAGGCTGAAAAAAAGTGAACCCAGGCTCCCACCAGTAACCAACAGGAAGGTTACTTTCAAGGGAAAAAATGGTTTGTACAAAAAAGTCTCACTGAGTGTATCTTTCACACTTCATGGTAGGCATCATGCACAGAGTTAAGGGCCAAAATAAATAAGCTCAAGATATTTTTGCATATACTTTGTCTCAAATTAATTTGTTTGGACATGTCTTTGTCCTTTCTGTCTTTTTCTTATTTATTTTTGTCTTGATTTTTGTGCTTCTGTCTGTGTTTCTTAGTCTTGTTTTCTCTTGTGGTTTGTTTTGGTTGTTGCTGTTCATTTACTTCTTTATTTATTCATTATTATTATTTTTATTAATATTATTATTATTATCCCTTTTTTTACAGTCCAGTTGTTGGCCCCCTCCTGGTACTCCTTCCCACAGTTCCTCATCCCATTCCTCCAACTCCTCCACCCCCGGTCTTCAATTCTCTCAAGAGTTGGGCATTTCTTCTTCCACTTAAGCCAGACCAGGCAGTCCTCAGCTATATATGTGCCAGAGGCCTTAATCCGTCTGGTGTATGCTGCCTGGTTAGTGGCTTAGTCTCAGGGGTCCTGGTTAGTTGAGACTGCTGGTCTTTCTATGGGGCTACCCTCCTCCTCAGCTTCCAACTCTTGCAACCACTCTGGAAATCAATCTTTAGTTTCCTCAGAAAAATGAAAATAGATCTACCTGAAAATCCACCAATATCACTCTTGGGCATATACCCAAAAGATGCCCCACCATAGAGGGGCACATCATCCACTATGTTCATTACTGCTTTATCTCTGATATCCAGAAGCTGGAAACAACCCAAATGTTCCACAATGGAAAAATGGATACAGAACATGTGATTAATTTACACAATTGAATACTATTCAGGTACTAAGAATGAGGACATCATGAGTTTTACACGCAAATGAATAGAACTAGAAAATATTATCCTGAGTGAGGTAACTCAGCCCTGAAAGGACATGCATGCTATGTACTCAATAATAAGTGGATATTAGCCAAAAAAGTACAGAATACCTAGAAATAATCCACAGACCACAAGAAGGTTTATAAGCAGAAGGGCCCAAGTGAAGATGCTTCAATCCCATTTGGGAAGGAGAAGAAAACAATCATGGAAGGCAGAAGAAGGGAGGGACTTGAGTAGGAGAGGGGTGGGGGAGGGAATGGGGAACATGATCATGTATGGGAGGGGGAGACAGGAGCGAAGCCCTGATGGTCAGAAGAAAGAATGGAAACAGGTAATCTTGGGCAGTGGGAAGTGGGGGGCATGCACTAGGAAGTGCCAGAGGCCTGGGAGGTGAGATACTCTCAGAATTCAAAGGAATGGACTCTACATGAAATGCCCTACAGTGGGTAGAGGGAACACGTAGAGTCCACCTCCAATAGAAGTACAGGGCACCAAGTGGAGGGCTGGGGTTTCCATCCCACAGTCAAAAACTCTGACCCAGTATTGTTCCTGTCTAAGAGAACTGCAGGGACAAAAATGGAGAAGAATCTGAGGGAAAAGTGATCCAGCAACCAGCCCAACTTGGGATCTATCTCAAGAGGATGCTCCAAGGTCTGACAGTATTACTGATGCTATAGTGTGCTTACAGACAGGAGTCTTGCATGGCTGTCCTCTGAGAGGAAGCTGCTGACTGACACAAGTGCAGATAATTACACTCAACACTTGGACTGAAGTCAGGGACCCCTGTGCTCTTCATTTGTTCTTTAAAAAGAGAATGACAGGGCATGGAGTTCAGTGGGTGAGAAAGTGGAGAAGATCAAGGAGAAGCAGAAAGAGGTGAAAATCATGACACATCTATATTGTAGTAATATTATTTTTTTTTTTTAAAAAAAAACGGTTCAATTCTAGGAATGGTTCCCATTTTATTGACATGAAAGTTGTTGAGAAAATCTAATTTTCTTAAACATAAATGAGTTACAAAAATTCTTCTATTGACTAAAACCTGCTAGAAACACCTATACCTAAGCCATATTAGAATTAGGCCAAAGTTCAATTATAAATAAAATTACCATTTAAGCCTTACAGTTCTCATCAATTGTGGCTTTGTGAACTGCCATTATTTCTTTTTAAATTATGTCTAAATACTAATAGTAAGAACAGGACTAAACTTGGGTTCTAGTCAGATAATTTTTGCCCTCATTAAGAATGATCTTTGTATGGGGCATATAAAGTTTGCAAGACCAAGGGGTCACTCTTCCCGGTGATGGCTGACTAAGTCATCTTCTGCTATATATGCAGCTAGAGACATAAGCTCCGGGGGTACTGATTAGTTCATATTGTTGTTCCACCTATAGGGCTGCAGACCCCTTCAATTCCTTAGGTAATTCTCTAGCTCCTCCATTAGGGTCTCTGTGTTCTATTCTATAGATGACTGTGGGCATCCATTTCTATATTAGCCAGACACTGGCGTAACCTCACAAGAGGTAGCTATATCAGTGTCCTTTCAGCAAGATCTTGCTGGCATATGCAATAGTGTCTGCGTTTGGTGGCTGATTATGGGATGGACTCCCGGGTGGGAGTGGGCAGGGGAGCAGGGTGGGGGGAGGGTATAGGGGATATTCAGGACAGCATTTGAAATGTAAATGAAGAAAATATCTAATAAAATAATTTTGTTTGGCTCTAAAAGTCAATCTTACTCATATAAATTCTGACAATTGAATATAAAAATGTGATTCGATTTGGAAGGAAAATTTGTATTTCATGGAATTATAAAACATAGAAAAGGAAAAGATGATAGTGATTAAACTCAATATCTTGTTTATATGATCATTATATGCCCTGTAGAAGAAAAACCAAAAAACTAGTAAGGCTTCATCTTCCAATCAAACTATATAAGAAAGGGAAACAAAAAATGTAAAGAAATGCAGAAGGTGGTTCAGTCTAGTGGAGAGATATTCCATTCTTCCTCTACCTAATCCACTACAAACAATTGTTATAAAATAACATTTGAAACAAAAGAGCCACAGGAAGTTCATGATCAGAACTTAAAGCTCTGGAGTCAGAAATTCATAAATTTGAATAGATATACATATATGTAATTAATGTATTTTATTCATCTTGATATGTCACATGGGATATTTTCTTAAGTGATATCTAAGGGCCATCTCTGTGTTTACTCTGAATCTGTCCTTTTGTCTATATTCCACCAGCCAATCATAATACACTCACACTTCTTTCTAAAGTATTTTCTGAGTTCAGTCTTCTCCTCTTAGGCAGGCCATTAATTTGAACTCATAGACTCCTGGAAGACATTTCTGACCAGTGTTACAACCTCTAACCTGGTCCCTCTCTACTCCTTCAGGCTGTTCTGAATTTTCTTTAGTCCATAACACCTCTTACCATTCTATATGATCTTAAGATAGAATGCTTCTCCCTCAAGATATGGTAGATGAAAGGCCACTGTATCTTCACTGTACCATAGTTAAAAAGCCATTGAATACATGTAGCATGCTGCACATCATAGATCAATTATACAGTCCACTCTAGAAGGTCACCTATTTCTCTAGTAAGGTCGAAGATGACAAGTGAGAATGAGCAGCAATTTTTCTTGCTTTATGGAGAAGATATTAACAAGGAGAGAAATGCCCTAAATCTTACAGAGCATTTAATTTGGTCATTTGATTTTTGTATTATTTCCTACTGTTAATAGTAATTTATAAAAATGATATTTTCTAGTGAGTCTAGTAATTTTTCCTAAATTATTTGTCAGGTCCATTATTACACTCAGCCAACAGGATTCATCTCTACATGTTCTGATTGATTCCTACCTGGAGTTTTTTTCAAGAAGGGTCAGCTTGAATGCATTGTAAGGACTAAGGGGTGATTAAAGTGTATTTAAAGACATATCTCAAAGGTTAGGCTTGTCCATTGCACTCAGTTTTATTTGCAATATATCATACATATTACAAGGGCAGAAGAATTAAGGAAAGTTCAGTAAAAATCATTTGAAGCTCCATTAAGAGAGTCTGAGAGCTCTCTCTACTGTCACACCATTAAGTATCTCATTATCATTAGTTCTCTGTCAGTTTCAACAATTTTCTTTTATCCAATACCACTTCATTCTCTGACCCAACAAATACAATTTGGACCTCATTAGCCTTCTCCATGTTAGCACTGGAATAATAATAAGATGAAACCAATCATCATCTACACATTGAGCTTATCAGTCTCTGAAGTTAGGCAGCTGTGACTGCCATGGACATAGGGCACACACTTGTCAGTCAGGTCAACCAATCCATGGTCAAAACCTAGAGTCTGTATAAAGGTGTAATAGTGAGCAAATGCATATAGATCCCATTAGGGATAGGAAAATAATTAGAAATAAATGTTTTTGATGTAATGAGAAGAAAGTTAAATATGATATGGCCTTAAGTGATTATGGGAATAATAGAGAACAAGGTGGTTTTAAGAGTAGTGACGAATACTTTTTAAGTGAATCTTTTATCAGGCTGAAGGCAGCAAACATAACATGGTGGGCCCAAGTTATGTGTGAACATCTAGCAAGTAAAGTGTATTTTAGTATATAACATATAATATCCTAAAATTCTTATGTATAACTTTTTGTTCTTTATTGAAAATTTAAGGTTAATTGCGTGTGCTGAATTTATCCAGGTGTCCTTGCCCTGGGACATGTCTGGTGGTTTTTTGGGACTCGATTATATGTTCACAGTTATCAGGGTAAGAACAAAATAATCTCACGCTCTAAGACCACTCAGGAAAGGTAATCAAATGCTATGTTCTCAGTAATCTAACAGCTGCCAGATTTGGGGAGGAAGAGAAAAAAATAAGACATTCAGGGCTGTCATTAAATAGTATTCATGAGAAATAGGTCAAGGGACTATTACACTAGAGCTCCAGTTAGCATGCAAAAGAACCACTATATTTATATCTCAAAGGAAATATTATAAGCTTTGTTTTTCAGATGATAAACTAAAGACTTCCTGTAGCTATGGGATTTGCCAAAGGTCACACAGTAAGTGACATTGTTTCAGGGATATTTATTATGGTAAGTCAAACACACAAACCTTATCCTAAATCCTGACCCAAACCCAGAGAGGTAGTGATGCCAATTTCATAGATTAAAAGAATCTCAGAAAACATACCTAGTGTTCTTTGAGGCAACATAGCAAAAGAGAGTGACAGTGAGTGTTGTCTGAGCCCAGGCCATTTACTGTCTTTCTCTTTCAATTTTTTCCCTAACTCTCTCTCAGTCTCCTTGTTCCCTATTCCTTATTCCCTCTTCCCTCTTCCCTTATCTCTCTCCCTCTCCCTTTCCCTTCACCCCTCCCTACTGCCTCTCTCTCTCTCTCTCTCTCTCTCTCTCTCTCTCTCTCTCTCTCTCTCTCTCTCTCTTCCACACACACCCACACACAAAAACATGCACCCCCACACTCTGGATGTCAATTAATAAACCTATGGTCTATGGTTTAGACAAGAACTAGAAGGTAAGACATTGGGAGGAAAAAGATCTCTTAGAGAAGAAGGCAGAAGATTCACCTTTAAGTTATATCTAGTCAGAGAAGAGCCTAGCTATATGACCAAAGTGTGTGTGTGTGTGTGTGTATATATATATATATATATATATATATATATATATATATATATATATATATACTGAGTCTGAGTTTTATTTCTGGGAGCATGAGGCTGGAGGAAAAGTTGGACCTAACTTCTATAAGACAATCAGAACCCAAGCTTACAGTTTCAAATGACAGCTGGGAAGGAGGAGATTTCTTAGCCAAGCAGGAACCTACAGAGAGATAGTATGAAAGGAACCTTTTGAAAAACAAACAGCTTCTAATAAATTAAAAGAAAATGTTGGGGTATCTCCCAAGGGCAGAGCACAGTGTCTGCCAGCCCAGGGTGGTGGAAGTATAGGGGAGGGACCAGGCTCCATTTACACACAGGCAGCCCATACAAAGGTGAATGGCAAAATCTGTGTAGACTTCCCAGAGACCACAGCTGCTAGATAAGCAACTTCAGGTTCTCCCAAACTTGGCACTGCAGGTACAGTCCTGCCCTATGGAAATTAATATTCTGCATTCATGGCCCTAGATTGGTTGCTGAGGTAGAAGGTCAAAACTTCTCTCTTTGTAAACAATGGGATGGGGGCATGGTCAAGTGTAGCACAGCCTCTAACCTACATAACAGCAGACACAGAAGGAAAAACAAAAACAAAAACTAAACCAAACAAAACAACAAAAACCAGACAGATCTCTAAACACTGGTATACATCAATCTTACATTTATATAAAAATGGAGAATATGAATATATTTATAAGGTATGGTTATAATTTCTATGTTATAATTTTGAATAGAAGGATAATGCTTTTCGGTTGCCAAAAAATATTTTGCCCAAGGAAAGATGTATTCTGCTAGCCAATATAAAGACCCAAAATTGGAGTTGGGCAGAATTATTTTGCTTTTATCTAAAAAATAAAAAATAAAAATAAAAAATAAGGAAAGAAAAGCTATGCACATGAGACCTAACATGGGGTATATTTTAATGCCATTCTGAGCAGCCACCATGTGGAATGTAGGGTTCCCACAGAACTATGGCAGGTTGTGAGAGCTAAGTTAAAAATGGATGTCAGACTGGTATGAGATACCAGTCTCTATAAGTGTTGGCTTTCAAGGGAGAATTGGTGATTGATTGGCCTGATGAATGGCACATGACCCATGCCATAAAAACTCAGCAAATAAATGGTGGCTGTAAAATATGCTTATAAACTATATAAAAGAAGATTTATTAAATATATAGAAGGATATTAATTTCACTATATAAAGAGAAAGGGTATATAGGTATATTGAAACCCAGAGATATTAATCTTCAAAGAAGGGAGAAAAATGAGAATTAATATAAATGTTTTCAAGGGTACATAGATAAATAAGTAAATCCAGGTCTTTGATCTCAATACTTGGGAGACAAAGCCAAGGATAGGTAGGTTCCTTGTGAATCTGATGCCAGCCTAATCTACAGAACAAATCTAGGTCAGCTCATACTACACAGAAAAAGCCGTTTAAATCATTAAAAATTGTCTTAAATTATCCAAATGAAGTTCCATGTTTGTGATAATATTTCAAATCCTCTATGAGAGATGTCAAAATAGAGCAAACTGAAATAAAAGAAGAGGCTGCTAAAGTCGATCTATCTATACTTTTAATGACTTCAGACTGCCAAAGGACATGCTATATTGGGAGAGAGACTCTGTTTTTATTAACAGGAAAAAAAAATGGCTTTAGACCCCTTGCAAAGTAGTAAGAATCAGATTTGATAGACTAAGAGCCCCTGAAGATATTGGCTACAGAAAGAAAAAAAAATCAAGAAGATCAAACAGGACCAGTAGTATGGTTTGCTAATCCCTCTACATGAGAACATAGCCCGGAAACTGGATGAGACATAAAAATGTGTCTATCCAGAACTTCAGGTATACATAGCCAATGGATCTTGTTAGCTATAGAGTCCTCAAAATTCATGATGTCATCCTTTCATGTGGCATGAATGAACATTTATATTGCAATTTGGTAATATGATCAAATCCTAAAGAAAGACAGTTGTCTTTCACCTGGCCTAATGAGGAACAAAAAATCATCTTTAACTGTTCTATAACCATTATACATTCAATATTATGGTTACATATACATCATATGCATATATCTTCTAAAAGCTTTATATTTGCAGAAAAAAACAGCCAAGAGGGCAGCCCTGACAGGATTCACCATTGGGGATGCTGGGATTCTGAGATCTCTTGTTCCTGCCTCCTGATGGTTCCTGTTTCAAGCTGATGCTGTTTCCAGAGACATGCTTCTGAAACAACTTCAAAAGCAAAACAAAACAAAACAAAAACAAACAGCCCCCCAAATAACAAACAAAAAAACAAAAACAAAACAAAACAAAATCCACTGTTGATCCCAGATGACTTTAGTACATCCAACCTTTCAGACTGGTCCAGTCAAGACTTCAGTTAAACCCTGAACTTTCTCAACACCTAGACTAGAGATCAAATGACAGCAGCTTGTTTTTGTTTGACTTAACCATGTTCCAATTTAGTTTGGGGCCCCCAAACAAGATCTTTGCCCCAGTTCTGCAGAAAGGAATTATAAAGAGCCCACTGTCTCAGTCCCTTAAATTGAGATGGATAGTTTTGATCATTTTTAAAAGAATAGATGTGTTGTCATTTTAAGGGATTTATAAATAGAATCCCAGACATGGAAGAAAATGAATAAAGAACTTAGACTCGGGGGATCTCTATTTTTCATTTCCTCTTCTCCATCCTACCCTAGGTAAAGGGAAGGGGGTTGAAAAGAAAAGGGGGTATTATCCTAATACTACAAGACACTAGACAACAGGGATGGATTGTTAAATCTACTCTTAAACAAAAACATTTTATGGTCATAATCTTACATTGACAGAGATCTTTATAATTTGAAGAAGAATTGAGATTATATTTTGTTATGTTGGTACAGAATTTTATATATTGATACAAGTTTAGGTTTTTTATTGGTATAAATTTTTGTATATTGATATAAAATTTAACATGAATTTTGATTAAAATATAGTATATGTATTTTTAATTAGAAATGAGTTGCTTATGCAACTCAGATCCTTCTTAGAAGGGGGGAAATATACCCTTGGAAGGAGTTACAGAGACAAAGTGTGGAGCAGAGACTGGAGGAATTACCAAACAGAGACTGTCCCACCTGAGTCAATATACAACCACCAAACCTAAACACTATTGCAGATGCCAACAAGAGCTTGCTGATATATTAGTTATATTAAGGCTGATATATTAAGCCTAATATAACTGTCTCCTGAGAGGCTTTGCCAGTACCTGAAAAATACAGAAGTGGATGCTCACAGCCATCCATTGGACTGAGCACAGGGTACCAAATGAAGAAGCTAGAGAAAGAACCAAAGGAGCTGAAAGGGTTTGCAGCCCCATAGGAGGAACAACAGTATGAACTAACCAGTACCCCCAGAACTCCCTGGGACTAGACCACCTTCTAAAGAAAACATGGTGGGACTCATGCTCTAGCTGCATATGTAGCAGAAGATGGGAATAAATAGATGGTCTTCAAAACATTAGAGAGACACAGAATATGACACTTAAAATTATTTCATTATTAAAAATATTTTGACAATGAGATAGATGAGATAGGTATGCTCCTTACAGTACCCTCACTCCACTTCAGAGAAGATGATGAAAGTCACTAACTTCCATATGAAATTGCTTCAATTATGGCAAGCTAGCTACTGGGCAAGAAATTCCTTAATTTCATCTACAGACAAAATTCTTTCCAAAAAGGAGAAATGGGATCCAGAATCTTTGAGTGTGAAGCTCTGCCAAATACAGGATAAGCAAGTCTTTCATAATTCCCGCTTTGCTTAAGTTCTTTCAGATGTTCTGACCCAGAACACTAAAGTTCTAATGTTATACAGAATACTGGGAACTCTTCAGGCACTCAACTATCTCTGTCATTGTTTTAATTTTTGGAAGCTATGTTCTTGTTCTTACGGCATACTCAAGTAATATTGATTGCTTTTTTAAGTCTCTGATGGAGTTGAACATTAGATAGTTACAGTCTCACAATTAAACTTAAGTTGTTAAGCATTTACAAAGATGTTCTAGATTTGAAAAGATTTTTTTTTTTATGATGATAGCACAACATAGGCTAGAAAATGATTAAGATATACAATTCTAATCTTACCAAGATAGGATAGATGATAGAATTCTTAATCTAATTTTCCAATATAAATAAACTGGACATTATAAATGTATATCATACCTTACAGATTTCAAAATTTTTTCATAACTTACTGGTCATAACTGTTTCAATTTGTGTATGGGTCAAAAGTATAACTTGTTGAAAAATGAAAAATAATATAAAAAAGAGATGGAGAAATTTAAGCACTGAAGGATGGACTATAAGTAACATTTCCACACTGATAACACCTAAGTAAAATCTTTGGTTAGACTATGGTTTCTCATTTCACAGAAATAAGCCTATGCTCTTTCTAGTTATCACTTCTACTTCATCGACAACATTTTTGATAATTCGCTAAGAATTACAATCATCTGCATCTCTGTATATTTTATTTTTAGGGTAGTTTTATATTTGTAGGATAACTGAACAGAAGTTACACAGAATTCACATTGAAATTGATGTAGATACAGCCTTCTGCACTATTGATGCATGCACACTTGGCTATAGTTAATTGATGTTCCAGGATAAACCTGAATTCACAGTTCATATAGTTCATTCCTGATAGTTCATATTCCATGAAAATTTACAAACATATTATAGCAAATATTTGTCATTACTTTCCATTTGAATTTAAAGTTAATTTGAAATTAACTATTGGATGGTAATCGAGTTTGACATTAAAGACAGAACATACTAAAATGTTTTCAGAAATTATAAGCCATAATAAAATTAGTGAAGTGTTTGAGCATGAATTAATGAAATATTGTAAAAACAATCAGTACTAGTTAACAACTGTAGCTTTTACCATACCTGCTAGAATCTAAGCAATATGAAAATTCCATTTTTGAAAAAAAGCAACACAAAAATATTAACATGTTAAAATATACACAGTTGAATTTCCATTCAAGTCCAAAATGAGTCTAACTTTTTTCCTGTGCTTACTGATAATGTATGTTCTAGCAAATATGAATCTATATTATTATATAGATTCAAAAATATTAAACATATCAGAGAAGAGACCTACATCTATGTTTATTGCAAATAGAAAGATCACCTTTCCCTCATAATTTTTTCTCAATAATAAAATTGTTCAACTCAGAATGTTCATTTGTAGTAAATGGCCTTTTTAATTTAAAACAGCATGTGTCAAATCCCCTAGGCAGTCCACTTACTTGATGTTAATGCCAGAGGCTTGGATAAAAGCAAAAAGGAAAAGAAGGGTAAATGGATACAAAACTATTGTTAGAAATGAGGCTTAAGATTTATATATTTATTTTCATTTCCTATTATAATGATTAAAATTATGCATAATGTACACATCATTTTTATGACAAGGAAAGGGCACAAGGTTAAGCTGATATGTACATTACTCAGATTTGGTCATTCCACAATGTATATTTGTAGAAAACATAGCAATCTAGTTTATAAGATTATTATCTTTCAATTATGAACACAGTAATTTGAAGGAAAGATATTGTCCACCCTACTTTGAATGTGAGAAAATGGTAAGTTTAGTAACTTGAGATTCCATTGAAACAACTTTGGGTTTTATTAGAACAAGAAGCTCTAATATCTCAAGATTCAGTTTTTCTTTCACAGAACATGTAACTTAGTGCTTCTCAAACTGTGGGTCATAATCTCTTTGGGGGTGGAATGACCCTTTCACAGAGATGGTATATCCGATAATCAGCCTATCCAATATTTACATTACAATTCATAAAATTAGGAAAATATAGTTAAGAAGCAGCAATGAAAATAGTTTTTTGGCCGGGACTCACGAAATGAGTAAATATATTAAAGGGTCACAACATTGGGAAGGTTGAAAACCACTGATATAACTCAATAACTGAGATGTTGGAATATTGAATCCAGACAAGAATTACAGAATGTGTCAAGATTTAAGTATGTGACTACTACTGTCTCAAGATTTTGTGAATAAAGCAATTATTAAAGAGCAAATAGAACTGGTAGAATTGGCCCTATGCGTGCCTTGATTAATATATCCTCATATTCTAGGCATATCATGTCCTATATTTAATCACTAAAGAATGTCAATTCTTGGTTTGGTGTCCATTTTCATTAATGCTTACACCTAAACTTATCATATTCCATCTGTCCTGGAATATCCTCTGCTTTGAGCTATGCACAAAGCCTTCTGCTTCATCTCCACACATCCATATTGATTTTGTTGGTGTGTGTGTAAGAGATTGCTACTTTGAACTTTGCAAAGTACTTTATTTATGGATAAGGTACCTACTCTCCATGGCTGGCCAACACCCTTATAACAAGTTGAAAATTGATTCTGTCCTGAAAACCCTTGAGATAGGTTATTGGCAATCTCTTAATGGTCAATACTCTGCACCTAAATCCTTAGTGATTAACTCAACCTCAGTTATCTTGTTTTTGAGAATGCACTCACCAAAATCCAAGTTAAACTGTATACTCTCTCTGCTGGATGCTTTTTCTATCATTTTTCTAGTTATATTCTTCCATCTTTCTTGTCTCACCACAAATATCTTCTTCACAGGGAATCTGCTTCTGACTTCTCTAAGAGGAAGACTTGGTACCAACTATGAGAACCTGGAAAATTTCCATTACGATGCTTGACACAATTTATTAGAGTAATTACTGTTGTATTTGCATGAAGGATGTTTTTCCATGTAAGTTTGCCAAAATTGCATTTGACACATTCATCTTTAGGTGTCCATAAAGTTGACTGAAAACTAACATAACTGAGGAACACTGATAATGTCCAATCCCAGGGCATGACATGAATCATCTGGACCAGAAAGTCTGCATTGACTGAAGCTCAGAACTTTTGAACTTTTCTAGTATTTTAGGCTAAACCTCTTGTGGTGTTTCAAACGGAATTCAAAGCTGAGAACTTACAACTTTACCTAATGGATATCACCAGGTATCAAAAACTATTTGTTGTATAAAATATAACAAGATGAGTGATACCCGGTAATGACAAGACAAACTCAGACAAGAGAAGCAAAATAGATAATCAATTTAAAAGTAATAGAAAAAATTAAAAATCTATTGTATATTAGGTTAGCTTCCATGTACAAGATACATACAAAAAGGAGAAAATAGTGCATTATCTTTGTTCAGCTACATCTGCCAAACAAGTGAAATAAGTATATTCAATAAAGAAATAAGGAACTTAAATGAAGGAAGCAGTCATTTGCCAACAGGAAAGAAATTTTGTTAGGGCAGAAAAGAAGTGACTGTTAGAGGGAAGTTACTTATGGGACAACTGGAGTCATCTGAATTCACATGACTTTCCTAGCAGGACTGACAATATGAAGTTGTCTATGTTAAAATAACTGAACCATTCGGTTTAAGAATCTTTCCCAGAAAGATAGAACTGCAAAGCAGCAAACATGAGTCTCCTTCTGTCCAGTTTGAATTGGTGGCTCCTGTTGATGAGTATATCCAGTTTGTTAACATAGTTAAATAGTTATCCTATCACTGTATTAAACAGTTTAGGTGTGCAAAAAGCTCATGTGTCAGACTTATGTCAAGGCTCTTACCTTGCTACCACTACAGATCCAAACTGTGATACTAAACATGTTATCCAAGCTTCTATTCAGATTTGAACCCAGTGTAGCAATTTCTTTCCAACTGAAACATTCCCTAAGACTCAGGAAACTAACGAAATTTACAGGTCTTTTATGTGTTCCCTCCTTAAGCTTATAAGAGCAGTAAATAATTGTTGAGTACACATACTTTTGGGGTGAAGTTGTCTTAAAGTTGGGCAAGGAGTTGTAGGGATGTGACTTGTGTGGATCTTCACCAAGGGATGTGTGTGTGTGTGTGTGTGTGTGTGTGTGTGTGTGTGTGTGTGTAACTGCTGTTTCAGCCATACTCCATGTAGTAGCACCTCACTCCTAATTAACTCATCAAGCCACACATGGATGGAATCATTACTTTGGTCTTTTGTTGGTTATTCCGTAACATATAATTTTATCTTATGGGTTATATTTGCTCATTATACAGGGCAATATCACAACTCACCTGAGAAATTTTGAAATTAGTATCAGTAAAATCAGATGGTACTATATACTTTCTAAGTTTTTGTCTTTATGCCTGCTCTAAGAGGGAAAAATATTTCTTCATGCCTCTATAGGAAGTCATAAGATAGCCTGTCTTAAACTTCTAAAGCTACCCAGACTCCAAATTTCACTATTCTTCTGCTGACCATGCCCTTTAAAGCCCTGTCAAAACTCTTTTAGAATGAGAAAATTTTCTAATAATCCCTTGACACTGATCAGATTTGCAAACCTTTATCATCAGTAGAAATTCACCTCACTCATAAGAGAATGACCCCCTCTATCTATCCCCGTCACATCAGCAAACATTAAGAAAGGTATAATGATGCAAGCTCTGTAATCCACTCCTAAACCAGGACTGTTTTGCATCTGGATATGAATCAAAAAGTAGTGCATCCCAATACAGGGTACATTTCAGATTAAAACTCCAACTCGAGGAGCCTTCTGCCACTTGCTCATGGTAGACAAATTGTTCATGATAGACATTATCTTCAAAGAAAGACTAGTATCAGAGCCTATGAAAGTATAATTTAAGACAGAGAACTCTTAGAGAACCTGCATATCTTCTACTCAAAAGGGGAATATGGAAAGTCTTGTTTTATCCACACATATAAGATTTCATTTGGAGCAAAATATTAGAATTAAAGCAAAAAAAAAGTTAAATCAGAGTTGAAATTATATGTTTTTAAAAAGTCGCATATTGAATTAAGGACATTTAATGAAACAAAACATATTTCTCATCTGAGATACCAATGAGAAATCATCTGCAATATAGGCAATCTCATTCTATTAACTTTACAATCAATACTTATGATAAAATTATGTCTATAGACATGTGTTTATTATTAATAATCAAATTGTCTGGCATGTATATCATCAAGCAACAAAATATATTGTTTTTCTAATCTATTTCTTTGTTTTGATTTTTTTGTTTTTTTAATTAATTTTTTACACTCCATATTCCCTTCCCCAACCCCCATCCACTCTCTGACTTCTCCATATCCAACAATTTCTCCCAACCCTCTGTCCCCATGTGGATGCCCCCATGCCCCACCCCATCTGACCTCTAAACTCCCTAGGGCCTCCAGTCTCTTGTGTGTTAAGTGCATCATCTCTGAATGAACACAAAACCGGAAGATATCTACTGGGTGTGTGTCTGGGTCCACATACCAGCTGAGAGAGATTCAGTGTTTGAGAGATCTCAGGGGTCCAGATTTATTGAGACTGCTGGTCTTCCTACAGGTTTCTTCCCATATCAGGACTAGTAAATACCTTTTAAAGACTTATTTTAAATTCTTTGAAAGTATAGCAATTTTCTTTCTTTTATTTTAAAATTATTTTATTAGATATTTTCTTCATTTACATTTCAAATGCTATCCTGAATGTCCCCTATACCCTCCCCACCACCCTGTTCCCCTGCCCACTCACTCCCAGTTCTTGGTCCTGGTGTTTCCCTGTATGGGGCATATAAAATTTGCAAGACCAAGGAGCCTCTCTTCCCAACAATGGCTGACTAGGACATCTTCTGCTATATATGCAGCTAGAGACATAAGCTCTGGGGCTACTGATTAGTTCATATTGTTGTTCCACCTATAGGATTGCAGAACCCTTCAGTTCCTTGGGTAATTTTTCTAGCTCCTCCATTGGGGTCTCTGTGTTCTATCCTATAGATGACTGTGGGCATCCACTTATATATTTGCCAGGTACTGGCATAGCCTGACAAGAGACAGCTAAATCAGTGTCCTTTCAGCAAGTTCTTGCTGGCACATGCAATAGTGTCTATGTTTGGTGGCTGATTATGGGATGGACCCCAGATGGGTCAGTCTCTGGGTTGTCCATCCTTTCATCTTAGCTCCAAACTTTGTCTCTGCCACTTCTTTCATGGGTATTTTATCCCCTACTTTAGGGAGGAATGAAGTATCCATGTGTTGGTCTTCCTTCTTCTTGATTTTCTTGTGTTTTGAAGGATTGTATCTTGGGTATTCTAGGTTTCTGGGCTAATATCCACTTATCAGTGAGTGTATATCAAGTGAGTTCTTTTGTGATTCGGTTACCTCACTCAGGATAATATTCTCCAGATACATCCATTTGCCTAAGAATTTCATAAATCCATTGTTTTTAATAGCTGAATAGTACTCTATTGTGTAAATGTACCACATTTTCTGTATCCATTCCTTTGTTGAGGGACATCTGGGTTCTTTCCACCTTCTGGCTATTATAAATAGGGCAGCTATGAACATAGTTGAGCATGTGTCCTTATTACCCGTTGGAACATCTTCTGGGTATATACCTAGAAGAGGTATTACTGGATCTGCAGGTAGTACTATGTCCAGTTTTCTGAGGAACCTCCAGACTGATTTCCAAAGTGGTTGTACAAGCTTGCAATTCCACCAGCAATGGAGGAGTGTTCCTCTTTCTCCACATCCTTGCCAGCATCTGCTTTCCCCTGAATTTTTAATCTTAGCCATTCTGACTGGTGTGAGGTGAAATCTCAGGGTTGTTTTGATTTGCATTTCCCTGATGATTAAGGATGTGGAACATTTTTTCAAGTACTTCTCAGCCCTTCGGTACTCCTCAGTTGAGAATTATTTGTTTAGCCCTGTACCCCATTTTTTAATGGTGTTATTTGAATTTTTGGAGTTCAGCTTCTTGAGCTCTTTGTATATATTGGATATTACTTCTTGCACTGCCATGCCCACTCCAGTAGTGACTCACAACAGGTCTGAAAACCTGGATGAGTCCTGAGGAAAAAGAGTCTCAAGGAGACACAGCCTCCTGGAGTCCTGGCATTTCCAATAATCTATATACACAAACCCTATCCATATGTTATTATGGTGTATGCTCTCTTTCGGTATTATTAATGCCTCTAAAGATTGAATTTTTACCATAGGTAAAGTTTCCACCAGTGTTCCAAAGTCCTAAAAAATTCCTTAAAGCCAGGAACTCAGAATTCAGTGAGAAGGTTACCTATTCATTAACATTCTAATTCATTTCTAGTAAAGACCGGAGATAAGAATTAAGCAGTACAAAGAACAGAGCCAAGCTCAGGGCAAAGCTTAGAGTGGTATACTTTTGGAATCTTCATTTCATCCAAGTTACATTCATATGAAAGTATTTACCAAGGCCTAGGAAATAGGGGGGTTGTGGTATTGCATTATTCATGAGATCTGCTAGAGCAGAACCCCCCCAAAACAGGTTTTTCTGCTAGAACCAAAGGAACAGCATAATGGGATAACAATTAACACCTGGCTTCCTCCTCAAGCTGCCTGGTCCCACCCCCTGGTCTTTTCATGTATTCAATCCTTTGTCTGTGTCATTGTAACTATGGATGTATCCTGCCCCTCCTTTCTTGTTTGTTCTGTATTAAAAATGTGATGCTCATTTTAATCAATACATTCAGTTTCTCTCTCTCTCTCTCTCTCTCTCTCTCTCTCTCTCTCTCTCTCTCTCTCTCTCAGATTGTCACTCTTTTGCCAAATCCTTGCTCACCTGCAACCAAGATACCTGTTCCATGCAGATCTGGGACCCAAGTGAGGT
>NC_034591.1:126297907-126317129 GCF_900095145.1 Mus pahari | reverse complement strand
ATATATATATATATATATATATATATATATATATATATATATATATATGTCACAGTCTCCCAAATTAGCAGGTATTGTTAAGAATATATAGGGCTATAAACATATGTCTTTGTCACTTGATCAGACCTGTAGACATCCATACTATCAGCTTTACTTGAGTTATGGAACACTGTGTTCTAGGGAATTTGAGAATTGTTCCCTTAATGAAATTCTCCAGTATCAATAGAATGCTAGTCTAATTTCTAACTAAGAAACATATTTTATTTTATCACAGGGCATATTTGCTTATTATACCAGGCAATACCTCTATTAAACGGGACATTTTTTAATAATATCCTCATACACAGAAACATTCATTTATTCATGAAATTGATACTTGAAAGCATATTGTAAATATGCATGTACATGACAGTGATTACTACATGAGGAAGCTAAGAAAATGGATGAACCTGGATATAAAACTCAATTTAATTGTTCACAACATAGTAGAAGGAAGTCCCTCCCTAATTGGTTCTATAAAATTATCAATATAACCATGATGTGTCTTCAACATATACAGCAGTATTTCCTTCAGAATGTCTCACATTTTCCCTTATTCCATTGTGTCCCCCTCCAAAATTTGTTCCTTCTTTATTTTATATTTTATTTCTATTTCTTATAACCCATTGTGTATCATTAGTGCATGCCTTAAGTGGGTGAGTGTGAAGCAATCTACTGGAGCACAGGAAATCTACTAGTAGCTAACCCCCACCCCTCCCCCACACAAGAATGATTCTATCTCCTTTAGTAGGTATAGAATGCCAGCTTACACCTGAAATAGCAACTGTCATTCCTGCAGGGACACAGAGTCAAGGACAGGAAAATTCTCCCAAAGTTCACAAAATTATTGATATCTGAGATGGTTCTCTCATTTCCATAATTACATACACCCATTATTACATAAACCTAGACGCATGAATGCATATACTATTATGAACAATAATTTGTACTAATATATAAAGGTTTATGTCTGCACTGTGTTGGCTGAGGTCTCAATGATTTTTCCACTTGAATAAGTTTGAATGACTTGAATTGCTGGGAGCTGAATACCGTACATATTTTATACAAATGTCAATGACTGGTATAGAAGGATTTAATAGCTAGCCATTGAGACTGTTAAGGAGATCCCAATGATGATCTGATTATGAGACTGAGAGTTCACAAATATTGGTAGTTGTACTTTTGAGAAACTGGCATTTCAATGATTGAGCCAGACCTACACAAAATATAGTTAGTTACCATTTCAGAATTAATGGAGAAAGAGGCCCTACTCCAAATTCCTGAGAAACAGTTTAGACTGGACAACATTTTTAAAGATTTATTTATTTCATGTATGTGAGTACACTGTTGCTGTCTTTGGACACACCAGAAGAGGGCATGGGATCCCCATTACAGATGTTTGTGGGCCACCATGTTGTTGCTAAGAACTGAACTCAGGACCTCTGGTAGAGCAGTCAGTACTCTTAACCTGCTGAGCCATCTCTCTGGCCCACAAATCTAGTATCAATGAAGTTAAGTCATATAATATATATTTTAATTTTTCAGGTTTTATACCTGATATGAATTTGTAATGCAATTAATGATATATTTGGGCTTAAGAGTATTTTGGAACTATATTTGAAAAATCATATACATTTTATTAATTCACAAATTTCAAAATTATTTTTTATCTTAAATATTTTGTAACCAGGTCTTGCTACATTGTTGTAATAATAGCTTTAAAACATTAAAATTCAAGGGAACTATAATCAGGTAATATTTGGTTCATATTTAGAAATATTAAAAATGAGAACAGCAAAATAAAACATGTCCTTAACTTTTTAAATATTTTAATGTATCACAGACCTCATGTAAATACATGATTGAGGCTCCATATATACTGCCTTTATATCTAGATATATGGGTAAATAGATGGATAGATAAATGAAGTGTAAAGAGATGGTGAGAAATAAATAAAAACTTTATGAGTTAGTCAAAGATAAAAAAATGAGGAGCCTAGAAAGATGACTCAGTCCATATCATGCTTTTCCCAGGATTGTTGATGACCAAAGTTTGATCTTCCAGAACATTAGACATGCTGGCCCATGCTGTGTTCTAGTTTGTTACTGTGATAAATACCATCGCCAAAAACAGCACAGAGGAGGGAAGGTTTATCTGGCTTAAATTTTCAGGTCCCTGACCATGACTGAGAAAAATCAGATCTGGGACAGAAACCATGGAAGAATTCTGCTAAGAAGTTGTCTCCAGATTCTTCAGCTAGCTTTCTTAGACAACCCAGAGCCACCTAATTATGGCTGGTGACACCCACAGTGGTCATCAATCAAAACAGTCTCTTTCCAAATGACTCTAAGTTGTGACACATTATGAATAAATCCTAATCAGTGCAATCTATAATGCCAGCCCTGAGCAAGTGGGGACATGGGAAGCCATAGGGCCTTCTGAGTGAGCAGTCGAGCTACAAGTTCACCAAGAGAAACTGTCTGAGAAAAGAAAGTGGAAACTGACAAAGAAAAACACGCAATATTAATAGCAAAATTCCTCTTACACATAAGTACATATACTCACACACAAATTAATGTACAGTGGTTTAGGAGTCAATGTAAATTCATTCACAAACAGATGAGAATAATAAAAATTAATCAAATAATTTGAAAAAAATGTATGCCTTTTAGTAGGAAAGAAACCTCAAATTAACCTCTCACATTCAGTAAAAATATAATTCACAGCAGGAACAGAGAGTGTTCTTCTTTAACGAATATTATGCAACTTATTTGTTTAATGTTATTAGTTCTTTAGTGAGACATAGAGCTGATACAGGAAACAAATATGATGCTGAGAGTCACAACAGCAGTTCCCTGAGTCTCAGATGTGTGCCTTTTGCCCTGTCGTATTGGAGGGCTTGAAGGGATTGCTTTTAAAGGGTCAATGGACAGGCTTCTGTTAGTGAAGGGGTTGGGACTATTATAAGCTGTACAGTTTCTTTGAATTGAATTTCTTTGGAATGCAGATGACATCTGGATTTTTAATTCTTTGTAGCTGGGCATGGTGGCACACGCCTTTAATCCCAGCACTCGGGAGGCAGAGGCAGGCGGATTTCTGAGTTCCAGGCCAACCTGGTCTACAGAGTGAGTTTCAGGACAGCCAAGGCTATACAGAGAAACCCTGTCTCAAAAAACCAAAAAAAAATTACTTTGTAATGTATTACAATTGCCAGAAAATCCTGGCAAATATCTTCTGCTATGTTAGACACATATGATCTTATGACAATCAATGGTTAGGTGAGAGAGAATTCTTTCGCCTTCAAACTGAAGATAATCTGAGAAATGTAATATGCAAAAGACATTAGAACAATGGCTGGAAGATAAAGATGTTGAATAGCTATTACATGAAAGAGTTCAAGAGGTGATTCACACAAGCATGTATCTTTATTATTTAATCTGTAAAATATCTTAATGTTCTATTTTCTATGAAATTGTGGGCTTAGTTCTTAATGTAATTTAAATTATAAATTGTGTAAGCGCCATTAGTAATACCTCCAAAGGTGGATTTACTTCTCTATCTACATTGGGAATCAAGAAATATTTGTTTAAATTACCAGGCAAAACTTAGGATTCTAAAGCTTAAAAGGAACCGTCTTCAGGTTGTTTAATACAAAGATCTCATTATTTGAATATTATGTAGAACACATATAGACAAATACCCCCTCGTTGATCTGACATTTTGCAAATATATTGGCAGATATCAACAGATTTCATATTTGAAACATATTCCTTTAGTTGGAATTTCAAATGGGTTGATTGTGACATTAGACTCCCCATATGCTTCAAAAAGTTGTCATAAAGCCTTTAAGTATGATTTTCCATCTAAAAATCACCTTAATCTGAGATACTACAGATTTTTAAACATTATTGGGAAACCATTTTAAGAATATGTCAGAAATTTCTTTTATATCCTGAAGAATGTTTCGATTTTCTCACTTTTGGCAATTTATATGGAACTATTAAATTTTATTTACTACATATAAAACAACTTACATTATAATGTAGTTAACTGTGACATACATGCACACATATAACATAATGAGACCATATCCATTTACTGTCCTTCCAGCCACAAACTAACACACAAACAACCCTAGTAATAATCAATTGCATAGAAGCACCATATTATACTTAGTCATGCATTAATAGACACCTAGGCTGAGTTTAATATATCAACATATAGATATACTATCATAGTAATAATTAGCATGCAATTATGTCTTTTACATGAAGATTTCACTTATTTTTGATAAATGACAAGCTTAAGTCAGGAGTTTTGTTTTGTTTTTTTGGTTGGTTTTTGTTTATTGTTGTTGTTATTGGAGGAGGGAGTCTGATGCTGTTCAATATTTAAAGTTTTAGCTCTACTAATTTACCCCTCCAAACCAACAGTAAGAGCTATTTTTCCTTCATCATGCCACAGATATTTTCTTTCTTTTGTGTGGTGTATGTGTGTGTGTGTGTGTGTGTGTGTGTGTGTGTGTGTGTGAGTGATCTGTGTCTGGGCCATACACTTGTGCATGACTGTGCAGGCCAAGATTCCCATGAGTGCCCTTCCTCAGATCTCAGTCACATTTTATTTTTGACACAGGGTCTCTAATGGTCCTTGAATTCAAGTCAGGAAGGCTGGTTGGCCAGTAATTGACTTGTGTATGTCTTCTCAGCACTGGGATTACAAGTATGCATGCATTTACAACAATGTCTGGCTTTAAAAAAAATAAGATAAAAATATAAACACATGTTCTGGGGATCAAACTCTTCCTCTTTACTCCCAAGTCCATTACTGATTTTTATATTAATTTTAATAATTGTTTATTGATATTGAGAATTTTTATTTATTTATTCATTCATTCATTCATTCATTTTATTTCCCAATATCAGATCCTCTCTCCTCCCAGGATCCTATCTTGCAGATCCTCCTCTATTATTCTGTCCTCACCCCCATACGACACACCCAACCACCACCCACTCAGCCCCAAACCTCTAAACCCCTGATCCCCTAGTCTCCCAACCCTCCACTCTGGCACATCAAGGCACTGCAGTGTTATATGAATTCTTTCCCACAGAGGCTCCACAACACAGCCCAGTGAAGAGTACAGGATCTATAGGCAGGCAGGGAGGCCAGAGATTCAGGGACAGCCCTCACTCCGGTTGCTGGGTGACTTGGATGAAGAGCAAAGTGTGCATCTTTTATATAAATGCAGGGGGCCTAGGTACAGCCCATGCTTGCTCTTTGCTTGGTGGTTCAGTCACTGGGAGCACACAAGTGTCTAAGTTAATTGACTCTCTTGGTCTTCTTGTAGAGTCCCTCAATCCCTCCCTCTACTCTTCCTACCCATTTGTATTTCTTTTGAGGAATGTCCTCAGACAGTTTCCCCCATTATTTTACACCTCTACCTACTATCCCATTCCCTAGGTGTTCAGGGGGCTTGTGTGCTTGTAGAAGGGCTAAGACCACCACAGTGGGCTAAGCTTATGGACTGAAAAGAGTGAGAGGTGCTGTGAATCAACCAGAGTGAGCTCCTACTCACTAGTTTAGCTGCGAAATCATAAAGGACCTTCATCAAAGTGCTCTGCATGCCTCCAAAATGGAGACAGCTTAAGTGGCTGAAAAAGCCAAACTCTCCCAGATGGAAATGACAAGTAGTTCTTGAGCTGGGATTAACACTCTTTTTTCTGACTCCTAGTTCTACTTTGATCCAGAATGAAAATTGTGTACATTTCATTAACTTAGAGAAGATTTCAAAGTCATTGAGAATTGATTTTTAAGTTTCAGAAATACATATTCATGCAGCATGAACTTGTTATTTTCTATTGTAAATAATCACTCGGTTGTTTGGCAAAACACTAAGTTACAAAAATCATAATCATTTAAAATGGAGACAAAAATGTAAGAGCTCTTCTAACTGTGGTGATCTGACTTGAGATTATAAAGTGACTCTTAAAATTTCTTTCATCTTAGCTCCAAACTTTGTCTCTGTATTCCTTCCATGGGTATTTTGTTTCCTATTCATCATTAGGAAGAGAGGCCCCTTGGTCTTGCAATCTTTGCATGCCCCAGGACAGGGGAATGCCAGGGCCAAGCAGTAGGAGTAGGTGGGTAGGGGAGCAGGGTGGCGGGGACTTTGGGGATAGCATTTGAAATGTAAATGAGGAAAATATCTAATAAAAACTGAAAAAAAAAAAAAGAAAAAAAGTTTTTCATGGCTGTCTCTCACAATGTTTCATTACAAAACACTTAAACTATAAAAGTATTTTTCACCACAATTTATTAATTAATGGAGCCAGAATTTGATTTTAGGCTGCCTCTGCCCTTCATTTAGTTTATAAAAAGGTAATCCCTATTTAACTGTTGTATGTTTGCTCTTGTGCTTCTAGTGCTTAACCTGGTCATTTGCTCTGACTTGTTCAGGGACACTCATGTCTTGGAAAGAACAGAGAGCCCTCACCTCAGACGGCTTAAGAGCTACTTTATTCTGGAGCCCAACGTGAGTGACCAGAATCAGGGACTGTACATTCAAATTTTTCTTAACCCTACTTTTAATAACTGTTCTTAAGTACTTTAACCTCCCTTCTAGACCACCACTCACCAGGGGTATTGAAAAACAAAGGTTATTAGTATACAGATGAAGTGGGCCTGTTTGGAGCAAATCCCATCTGTGCTGTCAGGAAATCAGCAGTTCAGTGCATAGGACAACAGTGGCAGTTCAATCCACTCAAAAACACTTCTCTGATATACCAGCAATCCAGTTCAGTGGTATCAGAATAGCAACAGTAGCATGATGTAGCAGGATTAGCTAAGCCTCAGCCAAATTGGCACGAGTCAGCAGGAGGGACCAGGACCAGCAGGAATGCCAGGAGAAGTTCATTGCCATGCCACTTTCAATGAAGTAGAGATCAGCGAAGACTTGAGACCAAGAAAAATTGCAAAGCTAGTTCTACAAGCAAGCAAGCCAAGCCCTCCTCATTGTAGGTTAAGTCCTATTTGTATTCTGTCCAAATATCATGTATGTTCCATGGGTATTGTCTCACTACATGTCTTTCCTCAGCGTGTGAGTCTGACTTAGAAAAACTCCACATGAGTCTGTATCACTCTGTCAATTGGCCTGAGTCTGTGGAAGCTGCAAGAAGCCCCCAGAACACTACCAGAATTTTTTCGATGCATGTCTTTCTACGGAGTCATGACAAATGGAGCTCAACAACGCATGTAAGGCAAACCAATACATTCATGTCATTAGTGAAGAATCCTTCATCATGCATCCTTTCATGTACTTGCTTTAGCAAAAAATCCTTTCACCTATGTCTGCTCCAGTGACACTTTTATAGAATTTCCTTTTAGGGAATGCTACCTTACACATATAAAATTAATATAAACCACTGAGATTAGAGCACACTTTTGTCTTATCTGATGGTAAGCTAAAAAGCTGTTTTGGATGTTGCAGTAGATTGGCCTCTTTGTCTCCTTTGCACTTCTTCAATCCTGACTCTAGCACTGTTTCTTATTCCCCACAGACACAATCTTTACAGAATCTAGAAGCTATTAGCTAAGGGGTGGGTGGTGTGGAGATACAGTTTAGTTGTTAATGTGATATTTTTGCAATCATGAGGGCATGGGCTCCATTTCCAGAATTCACATAAAATGCAATGCATTTTAGCATGCATTTCCACCACTCACCAGGAGGCTGAGGCATAAGAGGATCTCTGGAGGTCATAAGCTTTGTATCTAAACTGACCTTTATGGACAATGAAAGAACTTGTCTTAAAGGGAGTACATGATATTCCTTAGCATGGATATCTGAAGGTATACTCTAGCCTGTATGTGCTTGTGTATACTCGTGCAGAGGAGTACATCGTAACTCATATACTGTACTGGCTANTTTTGTGTCAACTTGACANAGCTGGAGTTATCACAGAGAAAGGAGCTTTAGTTGAGGAAATTCCTACATGAGATCCAGCTGTAAGGTATTTTCTCAATTAGCGATCAAGTGGGGAGCCCCCTTGTGGGTGGTGCCATCTCTGGGCTGGTAGTCTTGGGTTCTATAAGAGAGCAGGCAAGCCAGTAAAGAACATCCCTCCATGGCTTCTGCATCAGCTCCTGCTCCCTGACCCGCTTGAGTTCCAGTCCTGCATCCTTTGGTGATCAACAGCAGTATGGAAATGTAAGCCAAATAAACCCTTTCCTCCCCAAACTGCTTGTTGGTCATGATGTTTGTGCAGGAATAGAAACCCTGACTAAGACATGTACATACCAAACACATGGAAATAATAGGGTAAATTCAGGTTAGCACTTTCCCTGCTCATAAATTACTGAGTTCTTTTAAATTTTCAACAGTGTTTGTTACATCTTTAAAAGCATGGTTGTGGTGATGACTAGTAGAACTTGGTGTGTGTAGGGGGTAGTAATGACATCACTATGGGATATCTATATCTATATCTATATCTATATCTATGCCTATGCCTATATCTATATCTATTCATATTCTTCATATATTAAATACATAAGTATGAAGTAAAAAGAAATGATGCCTAGATAGCAAGTAATAATAATAAGTATAGAAATGAACAGTCAAGCATGTACAATAGTACACATAACCTGAAACACAAAATACATGCGAACCCAACATGTGCAAAAGTGTCATCTGCACAGGAAAGAACAGCTTTTGTCATGAAATCAATAGCACATGAGTTCACATGCACAAAACTTTCACATGTTCAAGCCACTCTATAATCTACCATCTAGGCAGGATGGGCCACCTAGCAGAAGAACATTAAGCAGTTGATGGATTTTGGCCTTGGGAGAGTCAATTTTCTTTAATGGTATTTGCCTGGATAGGTCAACCATGTGCCAGAGTTCAGCCCCACTTTGGGGAGTTTATGAACACTAAAAATTGGACTTGTATATCTATTAAAAAATCGTGAATTTGGGATTGTATAGGCATAGGGAACAAGAGTGAGAGGAAGGATTAGAAGAATATAATTAAAATATATGCACATATCATGTTTAAAAATTTATAAAACTATTATATTTTTAAAATATGACATTCAATAAATTAATATCATTAAAGATAAAAAGCAATTTATAGTAAGGCAGATTTACACATATTTGTGGGTTCAAAAAGAAGGGAATTCTCAGCCTTATCAAAGGCATTTGAGAGTTTAGAAACAACATACAAGAATGACCTCTGACATGGAGGAGGAGAAGGAACAATGGCAACATATACAATAGTCCTGCTGTACAATCTCAAAATTGAAGTTTACTCAGCTTTCAAAATCAATCAAACAAAACCATCATGAAACTCACAAGCAAACTGATAAAACTTTATATAAAAAAAAATCATCATAATTGTGGTAACCCAGACCCAGAAAGACAAATCTTGTGTGTATTTACATGTAAGATAGTACCTGTTGAATAAATGATAACCAATATGATTCATAATGATATTCTCCTATACTCATAGACAAAGGTCTTATCCAGTCACAATCAGAGAGGCTTCCTCTGCAGAAACAAGAACAGATTTAGAGACCCACAGCCAGAGAGGGTCTAAATTATGGATCTCTAGCAATTCTACCCTGAGAGATCAGGAAATCACACAGAAGAGGCAGAAATATTGTAAGAACCAAAGAGGTTGGGAGATACTATGAGAGCACAGGTTTCTGAATCAACTAAGGGAGACATTTATTAGCTTACAGAGCCTGAAGCAGCAAGTACCGCGCATACATGGGTTTATACCAGGTCCCGTGGGTACGCAGTACTGCTATTCACTTAGTATAGAACTCCTAACGATGGGAACAAGTGGGATTCTGACTCTTCTGGCTGCTCTTTGGACTCTTCCTTCTATTGGGTTGGCATGTCCAACTCTGATATGAAAGGCTTTGCTTAATCTTATGATATGTTATTTTGCCATGGTTTGCTGTTATCTCTTTTATGCCTGTTCTCTTCTAATGAGAGACAGAAAGGGAGTGGATCTGAAGGGACAGGGAGGTGAGGAGGAGGAGCTAGGATGTATAGAAGGAGGGGAAACTATAGTTAGGATATATTGTATGAGAAAATATCCTTAAATTTTTTCTTAATTAAAAATTGTAATTTACAGAACTGTTTTGATAATGTAGAAGCAGGTAGATAAAGCAAGTCACAAAATAACTCACATTTTTCTTTTTCTGACTAAAGTCTCTACTAGGATCCATGTACATTCTCCAAGTGATCTTGTTCCCATTAAACACTGAGTAACTGATGCCAAAGAGAAGGTGGAGTCATTAAGAACACTTGATACACTTGCAGATGATCATAGTCTAGTTCACACCAGGTGTCCAAAAAACACCTGTGACTTCACTCAGAGAGTCCCATGCCATCTTCTGGTTTTCAAAAGCACTGTATTCATATATGTACACACACACACACACACACACACTGACACACAAACACACATGTTGTACTCACAAATAAAAAATAAAAGTTTAAAACGTGGTGAGTACTTTTGTTCAAAACCAAATACTGGTATTATTTTTAGAAGTATTAATTTTATATGCACAAGAATTTTGCCTATCTAAATTCATACATATTCATTATGTGTGTATGTGGTGCCCATTGGATCAAAAGAGTGTGTTGAGTTATAGAGATGGTTGTGCACTACTGTATGAATCCTATGCTGGAATCTAAACCTGGTTCTTTTCTAGAACATCAAGTGCTTTTTAACTGCCTGGACATATTTCTGCCCCCTTCAACTGTTTTCAATATAATAATAAAATGGTTTTTATTCTTGGATTGTAATACCAATGAAGAATATAATTCTACCCAATTTTGCTGGCATCTAAAACAAAAGTAAATATAATACCTTCCTTGCTCGTTCTTATTATGTTAAGTGCATGGTCCGTGCAGAGAGAATTATAAATATTTGAAGCCTGATGGTGTAAATTAATGGACAAATTAATGGATAAATGAATGAAATGCATACATCAGTTACAGCACATGGAGTCATGCAAGGCACTAGGTGATTAATATGAATCATTAGTTTGCTAATAGCTCCTTGAATTATGTACCTCACACTTCATTATCTGGCAAACTCCCACTTGTATTTGAAGGCCCTACATAAAATTAGCTCCTGGAGCAGAAGTATACGGATCCTGAAGCTATGTATGAGCAACTTAAGATCATATAAGAGTCTATTTAAGTACATGAGGATGCAATTTAGGGTAACAGTGTGTGACTAGACCCATTTGGCCCTAGAGTCTACCTCAGGAAAAGAGAAAAGAACTTTTAAAAAGTGCTTTAAACTTTATTCAGGGGTTTTTATGAAGAAAGATATTAACTCTTTGGAGTAAATGAAAAAATAATAAAAGACAAATGTTAACTCAGTAGATATGGGGAGAGAAATAACTGACTCAGTAATGTTAGTACATCTGAAAAAAGGATCAATTAAAGTTTATTTTTCATTTTACATTTAAAATGTTTATGAACATTATATCCCAAAATATCCCTAAAATCTTTGCCTTCCCATGCTCTGAAATGACTATTTTTATTTTCTATCTGTAATTTTTAATACAATGTATTTCTTTTATTTATATGTGTCTGTCTGTGTGGATATATCTTATATGAAAGTAGGCATTTATAGAGGTCAGAAGATGGCATTGGGTCCCCTGGAGCTAGTGTCATAGGCACATGGGTACTAACAATTGAACTTGGAACCTCTGCCAGTCCAACTCTTCTATCCATCTTTTCCAATGGAATTGTTCTTCCTGTCAAGGTCATGACTTTTCCTTCTATAATTATTAATGATTTATAAAAACACACATGTATTCTGAACTCATTTAGTGTTCCTTTTACATATATGTGTTTATGGCTGACCTATTGGGATTAGATAAGTAATCAGAGAGTTCTTCCCTAGAGAAAACTGCTCTCCAAGCCCTCTTGATATCTATCTACTCTATATAGACCACTGTGTAGGGATGAGAATTTGAGACATTTCTGCCATCTACAGGAGCTGTCATTATGCAGGTCTTGTTAGGAGATGATTTGTTGAAATTTCATCGGTACAACTTCCATTTCATATCTAAAAGACACGATTTATCACCATCCATCCTCGTTCACCTACTTGTGCAATCTTCCAGGTTCGTCTTTTGTGATGTTCTCTGAATCTTAGGTGTATATGGGGTTGGTTGTAGATGTACTAATTTGGACTATGTATGCCAGCTACTTATTTTCTCCATTTGAACAGCTGCCAATCAGAAAGAGGAGAAATCAGAAAGAACACTTTGGATAGTGAGAGAAATGCTTTTATGTGGGCATAATGGTTTAAGCATTTTGAATACAGTCAGTAATTCTATTGATTTAGGAAATTCTTCTATATGCTCCACAGCTACTATAGCCATGGGTAGTTGACTAGGATTATAGACTTAGGTATTAATTCTTTAGTACTTAGCATTGTTATTTTTGGGAATAACTAACAACTGTATAATTGGACTTAAGGCCTCTCTTTATTATGTCTCTGATTCTTAACACAATGGGGTTATCAAAGTAAACACATTCTATGGATTCGTCTTTATGTCCAAAGTGACAAAGATTTCCAGTTACATCCTGATTGGTTGTTTTCATACACAGATTATTATATTGTGAGAAAGGTATTATGCCTCCTCTTGAAAACAAGTGTTCTACAAAATATGCATTCTACGTGAACAGGTATATTTTTATATTGTCTCCTGTTCCTCATTACTTATAATTATGCTTGGTAAAGTACAGACACTAAATAGATTATTGCTTGAATGACAGACTATTTGATAACAAAGATGTGAGCTTTCCTCAGTATAAAGTACCCACCTACACCTAACCACAAAAAAGAAGAAGAAGAAGAAGAAGAAGAAGAAGAAGAAGAAGAAGAAGAAGAAGAAGAAGAAGAAGAAGAAGAAGAAGAAAGAAGAAGAAGAAGAAGAAGAAGAAGAAGAAGAAGAAAGAAGAAGAAGAAGAAGAAGAAAGAAGACGTGACAGAAGAAATGTGTTGCCCATTAAGCTATGGGTACATATTTCTCTTTTGGCTTCTTTTATTTATGTGTGATTCATAAGAACTTTAATTGTCTTTAAAAACATAAGAAAATTAAGATGCCCTCAGTGTTGTTGACTTAATTTTAAAATCAAGACATAGCTTCATAAGGTTTGTATAAAGCATGTTTTGTTCAACAGGCAGTTCCAAGTATATTAATGCTTCCATTTTAAAGCTTTTCTTCTGCAAGTAAACACTAATCCAACAACAATGTAATGAGGTCGTAAATGAACTGAGTCCCCTATGTTGACTTGAGATGTGGGAAATGCCAGCCTCTTTAGTTATTCTTCTGCTTATATTCAATTCAGGGTTGTTCAATACAATACACTTAGTAATTTGGGGCTACTCATGAATGTACTGGTATGAATTCCAGATTACACTTTTTGAAAGATCCATTGTGATAACTAGAACTGTAAAGGACAAGGTCATTTATCTCACTGTTACTCCTGGGAGCTGCTACTTTAATGCAGAAATATGACAATGGCAAAATCTTGTCATTACTTATTTATTTCCTTTGTAAAACAATTTTAAAGTTTTACTTTATTTTATGTGATAAGTGTTTTACCTGTATGTACATATGTATGTATGTATGTATGTATGTATGTATGAATGAATGTTTGTGTACCATCTCATGCATTGTACACTGAGGTAAGAAGAGGGCATCAGATCACCTATAAACCATTTTGAGCATCTATGTCTGTGCTGGAAATGGAACCCAGATCACCTTGAAAAGTAGCTAACTCTTTTAAGCATGAAGCTATTTCTTGATGTCTTATTTAATCATATCTTTATTGTCTTTGGTGCTGTATTGGAAGGCAGGGCTATGTGCATGCCACCTAAGTGCTATACACTGAACCATGTCCCCAGTCCTATAATGTCAATATTTTAACATTTCTTCTATTTAATTTTGAAATCTAAGTTTTCTTATAAAGACTTTACTAATGAAAGGCACCATCCACTGCAATTGACTAGACCAAAAGGATGTACATCTCAGTGAACTTCTATAAAGTACCCATTCTAATAATGCAGAAATTCACATTGGGTTTTTACTTTCACTATTAAATATGTTTTTATGCACATATCCACCACGAAATATAAAAAAAAATTAGTCAAAAGAAAGAAAAGAATAAAAAACAATTAGCATTATACCTCTTTTATGACTGAAGAGGCTATTATCTGTACACTCATACATCCCTTGTCACATAACAGTAACCCTTACTTGTTCTATTTTTTTAATTAAGGCATTTTTTTATTAGATATTTTCTTTATTTACATTTCAAATGCTATCCCCAAAGCCCACTATACTCTCCACTGGCCCTGCTCCCCAACCTACCCATTCCTGCTTCCTGGCTCTGGCATTCCCCTGTACTGGGGCATATGAACTTCCCAATACCAAGGGCTTCTCCTCCCATTGATGGCCAACTAGGCCATTCTCTGCTACATATGCAACTAGAGATACAGCTCTGGGAGGTACTGGTTAATTCGTATTGTTGTTCCTCCTATAGGGTTGCAGACCCCTTTAGCTCCTTGGGTACTTTCTCTAGCTCCTTCATTAGGGGGCCTGTGTTCCACCCAATAGATGTCTATGAACATCCACTTCTGTATTTGTGAGGCATTGGCATAGCCTCACAAGAGAGAGCTATGTTAGGGTCCTGTCAGCAAAATCATTCTGGCATATGCAATAGAGTCTTCATTTGGTGGTTATATATGGAATGGATCCACAGATGGGGCAGTCCCTGGATGGTCTTTTCTTCCTTCTCAGCTCTGAACTTTGTCTCTGTAACTCCTTCCATGGGTATTTTGTTCCCCATTCTAAGAAGGAGAGAAGTATCCATACTTTGGTTTTCCTTATTCTTGAGTTTCATGTGTTTTGGAAACTGTACCATGGATATTCTAAGTTTCTGGGCTAATATCCACTTATCAGTGAGTGCATAGATGTGTGTTCTTTTGTGATTGGGTTATCTCATTCAGGATGATATCCTCCAGATGCATCCATTTGCCTAAGAATTTCATGAATTCCTTGTTTTTTAATAGCTTAGTAGTACTCCATTGTGTAAATGTACCACATTTTCTGTATCCATTCCTTTGTTGAGGGACATCTGGGTTTTTTCCAGATTCTGGCTATTATAAGTAAGGCTGCTATGAACATAGTGGAGCATGTGTCCTTATTACAAGTTGGAACATCTTCTGGGTATAAGCCAGGACAGGAATTTTTGGATCTTCCAGTAGTAGTAGTATGTCTAATTTTCTGAGGAACCCCAGACTGATTTCCAGAGTGGTTATACCAGCTTGCAATTCCACCAGCAATGGAGGAATGTCTCTCTTTCTCTACATCCTCCACAGCATCTGCTGTCACCTGAATTTTTTTATCTTAGCCATTCTGACTGGTGTTAGGTAAAATCTCAGGGTAGTTTTGATTTGCATTTCNCTAATGATTAAGGATGTTGAACATTTTTTTCAGGTGCTTCTCAACCATTCAGTATTCCTCAGTAGAGAATTCTTTGTTTAGCTCTGTACCCCATTTTTTTAATAGGATTATTTGATTTTTCTGGAGTCTATCTAATTGAGTTCTTAATGTACATATTAGATATTAGTCCCCTCTCTGATTTAGGATTGGTAAAGATCCTTTCCCAATCTTTTGGTGGCCTTTTTGTCTTATTGACAATGTCTTTTGCCTTACAGAAGCTTTTGTAATCTTATCCCATTTGTGGATTCTGAACCTTATAGCACAAGCCATTACTGTTCTGTTCAGGAATTTTCCCCCTGTGCCCATATCTATGAGGCTTTCCCCCACTTTCTCCTCTATAAGTTTCAGTGTCTCTGGTTTTATGTGGAGTTCCTTGATCCACTTAGACTTGACCTTAGTACAAGGAGTTAAGAATGGATCAATTTGCATTCTTCTACATGATAAATGCCAGTTGGACCAGCACCATTTGTTGAAAATGGTATCTTTTTTTTCCACTTGATAGTTTTAGCTCCCTTGTCAAAGGTTAAGTGATCATAGGTGTATCGTTCATTTATGGGTCTTCAATTCTATTCCATTGGTCTACCTGTCTGTGCTGTACCAGTACCATGCAGTTTTTGTCACAATTGCTCTGTAGTACAGCTTTAGGTCAGGCATGGGGATTCCACCGGAGGTTCTTTTATTGTTGAGAATGGTTTTTGCTATCCTTGGCTTTTTGTTATTCCAGATGAATTTGCAAATTGCCTTTTCAAATTCATTGAAGAATTGAGTTGGAATTTTATTGGGTATTGCATAGAATCTGTAGATTGCTTTCTGCAAGATAGCCTTTTTGTCTATATTGATCCTGCCAGTACATGGGCATGGGAGATCTTTCCATCTTCTGAGATCTTTGATTTCTTTCTTCAGAGACTTGAAGTTCTTATCATACAGCTCTATCACTTCCTTAGTTAGAGTCACACCAAGGTATGTTATATCTTTTATAACTATAGAAGGGTGTTGTTTCCCTAATTTCTTTCTCAGCCTGTTTATCCTTTGTGTAGAGAAAGGCCNCTGATTGGTTTGAGTTAATTTTATATCCAGCTACTTCTCTGAAGCTGTTTATCAGGTTTAGGGGTTCTCTGGTGGAATTTTTAGAATCACTTGTATATACTATCTTATCATCTGCAAATAGTTATATTTTGATTGCTTCCTTTCCAATTTGTCTCCCCTTGACCTTCTTTTGTTGTCTAATAGCTCTACCTAGGACTTCGAGTACTATATTGAATAGGAAGGGAGAAAATGGGCAGCCTTGTCTAGTCCCTGATTTTAGTGGGATTACTTCCAGCTTCTTTCCATTTCCTTTGATGTTGGCTACTTGTTTGTGGTAGATTGCTTTTATAATGTTTAGCTTTGGGCCTTGAATTCCTGATCTTTCTAAGACTTTTATCATTAATGGGTGTTGGATTTTGTCAAATGCTTTCTCAGCATCTAATGAGATAATCATGTGGTTTTTGTCTTTGACTTTGTTTATATAGTGGATTACATTGAAGGATTTCTGTATATTAAACCATCCCTGCATTCCTGGAATGAAGCCTACTTGATCATGATGGATGATTGCTTTGATGTGTTCTTGGATTCGGTTTATGAGAATTTTATTGAGTGTTTTTGCATCGATATTCACAAGGGAATTGGTCTGAAGTTCTCTATCTTTGTTGAGTTTTTACATGGTTTTGGTTTCAGAGTAATTTCTTTAAGTGAGTTGTTAATGTCCTTCTTAAAATCCTCTACCAGCATCATGAGATATGATTTTAAATCTGAATCTTGCTTTTTCGTGTGTTTGGTTATCCAGGACTCACTGTGGTGGCATACTGGGTTCTGATGAAGCCAAATGGTCTTGGTTTTTATTAGTAAGATTCTTTTGTTTGCCTTTCACTATCTGGTAATCTCTGGTGTTAGATATTCTTCTAGCTGTCTCTGACTGAATCTTGTTCCTCCTGTGATTCTTTAGCCTTGTCAACACTCCTGGGATAACAAGTCTCTCCTGAGTCCCAGTTGTCAGTGCGTTCTTTGCAGGCAAGCTCTTTTCTTGCAAGGAAGGTGCACAGAAGTCTGGAACTCAGATCTACCTCTTGAGTCCTGGAGTCAGAGCCCTCCCTGGAGGCCACCTCTCCTCTGGCAGGGAAGGTTCCCAGGGATCTGGGTCTCAGCTCTGTCTCCTGAATGAGGATGAAGTCCCAAAGAGACCCTGTCAAAGAAGCTCTGTTGCTTCTGCAGTCCATGTGCTCTCCTGTGTAGACTGGTCTCAGTGACCTCAAGATTCAGGGTGTTCTAGGGCCTACCTTTGTCCTTTGATCCTGTGGCTGCTAGCACAAGACCCTCTGGATTTTTTGGAACAGATGTGTTCCACTCACCAGTAACCTCAAGATCCTGGGTGTGCTAGGGTGCCTGCAGAGTGGAGACTCTTCTAGGGATCTTGGGGCCCTCCACCGAGATCGTGCCTCTGCTGAGATCATGCCCAAGATTGTTCTATTTTTTTTTAATTTAATTGTATTTGTAATTCTATTTTCCATTCCTGTCCCCTCCCCATCCATCCTCCGACTGTTCTACATCCCACACCTCCTCCCAACCCCACCCCATTTCCATTTGGATGCTCCCACCCCCCCCAACCCCACCTGACCTCTAAACTCCCATCATCTCTGGATGAACACAGACCTGGGATTCCTCTACTGTAAGTGTGTTAGGGGCCTCATATCAGCTGGTGTATGATGTCTGGTGGTCTGGTGTTGAAAGATCTCGGGGGTCCAGATTAATTAAGACCTCTGGTCCTCCTACAGAATCTCCCTTCTCCTCAGCTTCTTTCAGCCTTCCCAAATTCAACGACAGGGGTCGGGTGCTTCTGTCCATTGGATGTGTGCAAATAACTGCATCTGACTTTTTGAGCTGCTTGTTGGGTCTTTCAAAGGGCAGTCATAATACTCCTCTTTTTGTGAACATTCCATAGCCTCAGTAATAGAGTCAGGCCTTGGGACCTCCCCTTGACCTGGATCTGACTTTGGGCCTGACACTGTACCTTTGTTGCCTCAGGCTCCTCCCCATTTACATCCCTGTGATTCTTTCAGACAGAAACAATTATGGGTCAGAGTTGTGACTTTGGAATGGCAACCCCAGGCCTTACTTTATGTCCTGTCTTCCTGCTAGAGGTGGGCTCTATAAGTTCCCTCTCCCTACTGTTAGGCATTTCATCAAGGTCCCTCCCTATGAGACCTGGGAGCCTCTCACTTCCCAGGTCTCTGGTGCATTCTGAGGGATCAACCAGAAGCTGGAAACAACCTAAATGTCCCATCACAGAAGAATGAATACAGAAAATGTAGTTCATTTACATAATGGAGTACTACTCAGCTACTAACGAGGACATCCCGACTTTTGCAGGCAAATGGATGGACCTAAGAAAATATCATTCAGAGTGAAGTAACTCAGACCCAAAAGGACATGCATGGTATACACTCACTAATAAGTGGATATTAGCCAAAATAATAATAGTAATAATAATAATAATAATAATAATAATAATAATAATAATAATAATAATAATGAAAAGAAAAAAGAAAAAACCCATATGGAATACACAAGATACAGTCCACAAAAATTCAATAGGATCAACAAGCTGA
>NC_034591.1:126284018-126297142 GCF_900095145.1 Mus pahari | reverse complement strand
TGAGAATTTTATTGAGTGTTTTTGCATCGATATTCACAAGGGAATTGGTCTGAAGTTCTCTATCTTTGTTGAGTTTTTACATGGTTTTGGTTTCAGAGTAATTTCTTTAAGTGAGTTGTTAATGTCCTTCTTAAAATCCTCTACCAGCATCATGAGATATGATTTTAAATCTGAATCTTGCTTTTTCGTGTGTTTGGTTATCCAGGACTCACTGTGGTGGCATACTGGGTTCTGATGAAGCCAAATGGTCTTGGTTTTTATTAGTAAGATTCTTTTGTTTGCCTTTCACTATCTGGTAATCTCTGGTGTTAGATATTCTTCTAGCTGTCTCTGACTGAATCTTGTTCCTCCTGTGATTCTTTAGCCTTGTCAACACTCCTGGGATAACAAGTCTCTCCTGAGTCCCAGTTGTCAGTGCGTTCTTTGCAGGCAAGCTCTTTTCTTGCAAGGAAGGTGCACAGAAGTCTGGAACTCAGATCTACCTCTTGAGTCCTGGAGTCAGAGCCCTCCCTGGAGGCCACCTCTCCTCTGGCAGGGAAGGTTCCCAGGGATCTGGGTCTCAGCTCTGTCTCCTGAATGAGGATGAAGTCCCAAAGAGACCCTGTCAAAGAAGCTCTGTTGCTTCTGCAGTCCATGTGCTCTCCTGTGTAGACTGGTCTCAGTGACCTCAAGATTCAGGGTGTTCTAGGGCCTACCTTTGTCCTTTGATCCTGTGGCTGCTAGCACAAGACCCTCTGGATTTTTTGGAACAGATGTGTTCCACTCACCAGTAACCTCAAGATCCTGGGTGTGCTAGGGTGCCTGCAGAGTGGAGACTCTTCTAGGGATCTTGGGGCCCTCCACCGAGATCGTGCCTCTGCTGAGATCATGCCCAAGATTGTTCTATTTTTTTTTAATTTAATTGTATTTGTAATTCTATTTTCCATTCCTGTCCCCTCCCCATCCATCCTCCGACTGTTCTACATCCCACACCTCCTCCCAACCCCACCCCATTTCCATTTGGATGCTCCCACCCCCCCCAACCCCACCTGACCTCTAAACTCCCATCATCTCTGGATGAACACAGACCTGGGATTCCTCTACTGTAAGTGTGTTAGGGGCCTCATATCAGCTGGTGTATGATGTCTGGTGGTCTGGTGTTGAAAGATCTCGGGGGTCCAGATTAATTAAGACCTCTGGTCCTCCTACAGAATCTCCCTTCTCCTCAGCTTCTTTCAGCCTTCCCAAATTCAACGACAGGGGTCGGGTGCTTCTGTCCATTGGATGTGTGCAAATAACTGCATCTGACTTTTTGAGCTGCTTGTTGGGTCTTTCAAAGGGCAGTCATAATACTCCTCTTTTTGTGAACATTCCATAGCCTCAGTAATAGAGTCAGGCCTTGGGACCTCCCCTTGACCTGGATCTGACTTTGGGCCTGACACTGTACCTTTGTTGCCTCAGGCTCCTCCCCATTTACATCCCTGTGATTCTTTCAGACAGAAACAATTATGGGTCAGAGTTGTGACTTTGGAATGGCAACCCCAGGCCTTACTTTATGTCCTGTCTTCCTGCTAGAGGTGGGCTCTATAAGTTCCCTCTCCCTACTGTTAGGCATTTCATCAAGGTCCCTCCCTATGAGACCTGGGAGCCTCTCACTTCCCAGGTCTCTGGTGCATTCTGAGGGATCAACCAGAAGCTGGAAACAACCTAAATGTCCCATCACAGAAGAATGAATACAGAAAATGTAGTTCATTTACATAATGGAGTACTACTCAGCTACTAACGAGGACATCCCGACTTTTGCAGGCAAATGGATGGACCTAAGAAAATATCATTCAGAGTGAAGTAACTCAGACCCAAAAGGACATGCATGGTATACACTCACTAATAAGTGGATATTAGCCAAAATAATAATAGTAATAATAATAATAATAATAATAATAATAATAATAATAATAATAATAATGAAAAGAAAAAAGAAAAAACCCATATGGAATACACAAGATACAGTCCACAAAAATTCAATAGGATCAACAAGCTGAAGTGCTCAAGTGAGGATGCCTCAGTCCTACTTGGGAGAGAGAGGTAAGCAATCACAAGTAGGGAGGAAGGGTCTTGGGAGGGAATGTGAACAGGGCTGTGGAGAGTAAAGGGTAGAATCAGATCTGATATTGGGTGAGGGAAAAGGACTGAAGCCCTGAGGACCAGCAGAAAGAATGGAAACAGGCAACCTTGTCCTATTTTTATGTTATCCTGTACTCATGTGTACATTTGTGTACACACATACACACAGTACATATGAGGTAAAATGTGTGTTGTTTTTCTGTCTTAGAGTGAGTGTATGACATCACTTTTTATTATACATTCTAAGTTAATTCAATTTCCTTCATGTTTTAAATTTCATTTTTCTTTCAAGCTATATTTTTGAAACATTTATAAATGTGTACCAATTTGGGATATATATATATATATATATATATATATATATATATATATATATATATATATATGTGTGTGTGTGTGTGTGTGTGTGTGTATCTGTGCATATCTGTATGCATATGTATCTGTGTATGAATGTGAAGATTTGTACAAATGCCTGTGGAGACCAAAAGGAAATATTAAATCTGCTAGAGAGAGAGTTATAGGGATTTGTAGCCCACCCTATGTAGGTTATAGGAACCAAACACAGGTCCTCTAGAAGAACATGAAACCTCAAACACTGAGCTGTCTATGTAGGCCCTCTGATGTTTATTTTCATATTTCAACATGATATTTTTTTCTCTAAACTCTTCACAGCATCATTTCCCAAAATTCTTTATACTGTGTATATGTAGCATTTTCAATTTTCCCATTAATAAAATAAATGTCTAACGAAAGCTTTAGTTTCTTATGCTGTAACGCTTGCTTTCTGCTTTCTTAACATTGAATTTGTGATTTAGCTCTGTTATGTGCTGAATTCCTACAAATTCCCTCTGGTTATATTATGGGGTCCCATTAGTTGAGAATGCCACTAATCCAGGAAAAAGACCCTTCTAAAAAGCCCCTTTATTTTCCTTCCTTTCATCTTGTCTAACCTGCCAATGGTCTTTTTTTGTTTTAAGATATTGTTTTGAGACTGATTGATATTTCTTCTAAAAATGTCATAGTAGTCTTGGTCATATTTCATGGGCATGGGATAGGGTAAGACATGTGGCTGTAAAATCAGTATCTGGCAAGAGTTCCTGTCTGTATTTCAGATAGTTACCAACTGTAATGACTGTGTTAACATACAACTTCTAGGTGTGTGTCAACAGAGAGATAGGAAATGCTCCTTTTCTTTTTGTGGGGGTACAAATCTTACCATAAAGAGCAGAACTTTCCTGACCTCATCTAAACCTAAGAATTTCCTAAAGAACTCATTTCTAAATGAAACCGTATTGAAGCTTAGAGTTAGAAATTTAGCAGGAAAGTGAGATATTTTAGTTCATAACTCAGTAAATCTTTGAGTTGTGAAGATCTTTCACTATAGCAAATTGACATTAAATCCTCTTTTCAGACACTAGCCCCTTGATAGATTAGGTTACCTAGGGCCAGGCAGTCAGTTCCAAGTACATGCATATACAGAAACACAAGATGATCTCAGCAGAATAATGTACATGTATAACACACACACACACACACACACACACACACACACATATATATATATATATATATATATATATATATATATATATATATATATATATGAAAGTGAAACAAAATATCATAAATTTGAGAGAAAGGAGAGAAAGTAGGGGTGGAATGAGGCCATTTGGAAGGAGGAATGTTTGTGGTAGCAAGTATGCAAATAAAGTATACATACATGATAGAAATGATCTCTATACCATCTCTATAAATAAGGAAGTAAGGCTAGACAATGAAGACTCATTCAATTTGTTCATTTTTCTTAGAATTTTCTACATATAGACAATTGGGGAGACAGAAACAGAAGGGAAGACCTCAAGTGACTTGTTGGCTCTGTCTGCCCATTCTTGAAGTGTCTAAGACAAGCAGAATCCTGGCCAGGGGACACTAATTATCTGTGCTCCTAATTGGCTGTGCAAACTAATTAGCACCCATCTGTAGCTGAGAATATGTCAGCATAAGCATCCTGTGATACACGAGTCTACTTTAAATATGTATGCCCTCCTTATGTCATGCTTTTTGAATTCTATATACAAATATATTTGCCCATGACTTAATGTACAACCAAATGGAGTTCTAAGGGAAACTTCACTTACATTTCACCTTAAATGATGACTTTAAATCCTAACTGCTGACTTAGATGTAGGTCCACTATAATTAATATGTCACTGAATCATTAAAATAGTTTTATTTTGAATTGGAGTTATGGTTAAAGTGCAGGTTTAGGGCAGTTGTGAAATATTTAATGATGGGAACAAGGTCTGATAAGTGCATCAGTAAGTGATTTCATTATGATGTGAACAACATTGGGTGTACCTAAGCAGACCTATGTGGTATATTTCATCCACTGTCTTGATGCACTTACAGTAAACATTTGAATGCTTGAAGCTCCTTCCAGAACAATGTGGTATGCTTTTAAAAATATACTTTCTTTTTTCATGAGTATACATTAAAATAAGAATAGAAAGTCCAATTGCCACATCATGCAGTAACACAGCTACTTATCAAGTATAATCCAATGCATACAATTATAAATATATATAATTTTATAGTGCTAGCATTGTGTCAGACACATTCAGAGGGGCAACATAAAGATATGCATATTATATTTTACCTATGCTAATACTGTGTCTATGATGTCTCCAGAGAATAGCAACTTTTTAGCTCCATTATAATCTTATGGTGCCACTATCATGTACAGTCCATAAATGATAAAAGCCCTGTTATGTGGTACATGGCTGAATTCAGTCATATGAAACCATGAGCCAGGTAATGCAAGCATAACAGATGAAACACTAGCAGCATGAATTAATTTACATGGTAACACAAATATTGCTAGACACTAAAACCCCAGAAGCACAGCCATTGTTCATCCCTCATATGTGGGCAGTATTTAGATGAAGACATGGCTTGTTGGTAGTTCACTGCAATAACTGGAAGGGATTTTTGATTAAAAAAAAAAAAGAAGAAGATGGATATTTGTGGAAAGCAAGTTCAAACCCTAACATCCCAAGCATTGAGAGACAAGTTTGTGGAGGGAATTAGTTTATGAGAATAGAGCTCTCTTGGTGTGGTTATCGACATTATAAGAAAAATAGCCACTCAAGTATTGCACTTTGTTAGGCAAATTATGAAATCGATGTGGCAGGAGATCAGAATGATTACAAGGTTGAAGTCAACCATTACTATGTCTTAGGTTGAAAGCAGAGTTCAGTGGTAGAGAGCTTGCCTAACATACACAAGACTCTGTGTTCAACACCTATAACATGTATTACAAATAATAAAAAGAAGTAAAAAAATATATCTGCTTTCCCTTTATTCTGTTAGTTTATACTGAGGAAACAACAATGGACACACTAGAAAAAACAAATAAAACAAGAACAAAAACAAAAACAAAAACATTGGGGAGGAAAAAAATAAAACTTTCATAAAAAAACTCCAGGAATCAAGATTCTTGACCTTGGATTTACATTTCACATTCCAGAACTGTGAGTAATACATTTCTATAAACCAGCCAGTAGATAATAGCCTCTTACACCAGCCATCTAACTTCAACAGTATCAAACGTGGTCAATGAACTGTCAGATGAATGAATTGGATAAGCTTTATGTAGTATTTTTTAAATAGTGAAAGATAAACAACTATAAAGGAGCTTAGCTTCTATTTATAAGTTAGTTCCTCAGGGTACCACCCTATTCTTTATAATCTCCTGATTGAGTGTCTGGTCTCACTGAGGATGCTGCTGCTGAAGCTAAGCTCTTTGAGAGATGATTGCAACAGACAGTTCTCTGTGTGACTAACTCATCATTGATGAAATTTTGACTTATTAGATTATTAAATCAGGAAGCTGTTCTAATCTCTGTACAAGCATGAGGTATATACATCAATGACTTGTTTCTTCAATGACAAGTACAACTATATCATTTCCTCATAATTAATATAACATAATTATTTATTACCAGAGTTTCAAAATATAGAATTCACACTTGAAATGATGAGAAAATTTTTTTCTTATAGATACAATCACATGATGCTATCTTATGTAGACACCTGGAAAGCTCACGGGAGACACAATTTGAATAAGGTTCTGAGAAAGAAAGGCATGGAGAACTTCAAGATGATCTTATAACATGGAGCTTATCTCAAACACAGCTTCAAACATCATAGCTTAGAGAGTGCATCTACAAAGCCAAACGTTGACAAGAAAATTGTGCCTAATCAAAAGAGCTATTTTCTTGTTTAAAGAATTTACTACTTGAAGAGACAAAATCTTGAATCTTTGTTTCTAGGACTTTAAATAAAATAATATGAAATGTCAATGTAAAAGTGTTTTTTTTAACTATTCTGAAATCTGGCAATGGCCATCATTCTGAATAACTATGCCAGTTCACCATAGGTATGAGAATGATATTCTCATCTCAGCATCATGGAAGGAGAGGGAGATTTTCTGATTTAGATTTTCTGAAGATTGTCAAAAATGACAACAATAACAACAACAATAATGGTGAGTTGAGTTGAGTTGAATTGAGTAGGTGTAAGAAATTTAAGCCCAAATATTTAATATGCATGCTGTGGTTTGTTTCTTTAAAAAATCTCACAAAAATCCACTTGTGATGGAGATTTGTTCCCATGGTCCTATTGTTGGGAGATGGGTGACTTTTTGGAAAGTGAGAACTAGTAGAAGATCTTTACACACTAGATCATGTTCTTAAAGATGGATGTGTCTCTTTTTCCTCTTTGCATCCTAGTTATGAGGTAGCTTTCTCTTTTCTGCATTATCAATCATTACCATGTTACTACCTGCCAAAGGAATAAAAGCACTAATCCAGGAGGCGGTGGCACATACCTTTAATCCCAGCACTTGGGTGGCAGAGGCAGGCAGATTTCTGAGTTCGAGGCCAGCCTGGTCTAAAAAGTGAGTTCCAGGACAGCCAGGGCTACACACAGAAACCCAGTCTCCAAAAAAACAAAACAAAACAAAACAAAACAAAACAAAACAAAACAAAACAAAACAAAACAAAACGCACTAAGTAGCACTGAACACAGATCTAAGCAATGAACCAAAATTAACTTTTCTTAGTTATCTCATGTATTTTAGTATTGCATTAAACAAATCCAGCAAAAAATACTCAGAGTATTATTTTATAATTAAATAATACACTTGACATTATTTATTCATGAAGAAAATGAGAACAAAGAAAAGGTGTTATATATTCTTTGGAGAAACTGAATTCTTTCTCTGGATTCAATAGCTTTTGGACTATCAAGGTGACTCGGAGCATAAGGATATTTGCTAACACATCTAAAGACCCCATGTTTATTCCCCATGACTAAAATGGCAGAAGAAAACCAACTTGAAGAAGTCTTCTAATCTCCACATTTGTGTCGAGGCATACATACTCTTGCATATAAACTAAACTAACTCTCTCTCTCTCTCTCTCTCTCTCTCTCTCTCTCTCTCTCTCTCTCTCTCTGTGTGTGTGTGTGTGTGTGTCTGTGTGTGTGTGTGTCTGTGTGTCTGTGTGTGTGAGAGACAGAGACAGAGACAGAGAAGAAAAAGGAAATATAACCATTTTGTTTCCTCAGCAAGTTGGTCATATATGCAAAAACTGTGAGCTTGAGTAAATGCCTATATTCTTTTTGGTAATTAATTTACTTAAAAAGAACTCTTCTAATAAGGTTGTCATCTCCTAAAAGAGCTTATGGGTTACTAAGGGTGAAAACTCCCATGAAAGTTGATATCCATGCTCTGGAGAATGGTAGCGTGATAGGTTAACGTGGAAAGCAAATGAGTTCTACCTTCTTTCAAGGTTGACGTGTTTCTTGGCATTTTCCTTATACCCTGTGAATGGCAGTATCTATATAGATCAGCCAAAAATAAGGCTTAGAGTCCATGGAAAAGATATTCATCTATCACTTTAGAGAAGAATGAACTTGTCTACTGCACATAATCACCAACACTCTGGTTTTTTCAGAGAAATTGAGTCATTACAAAAGCTATGTGTCTAAGCCTCCATCTGCATTGCTTCCCAGCCAGCTGTTTTCATCTCAGATATATGAAGTATAACAGAGCTGATGGAATCTCCCTCAGGAGAGACCTGAAAACTAACACAGGAAAGGTTAAGCTCTCAAAATCCTCTATGAATATAAGATCCTCCTGGTAAATGAAGGAAAAAAATCTACATTGCCCTTAAAGATAGTTGTTCTATTATGCAGTAATGGTTAGTCGGTGGTTTAATGCTGTACACAACTTGCTTGAATAGTTTAAACAGACTCTTAGGGCATGTATCAACGTCCAAATTCCAGGAAATAACCATTAAAATTGATTTCAAATATTATTCACTACTTCTTGTTCACTACCACATGGCATTATAAAGTAGAAGTAGAAATAGTCTTCCTTTGGAAAATGGGGAATCTCTCAATTGACTATCTATTTGTTTGAAATACTACAGTTATTAAATAATAAATCTGGAAAGCAAGCACAAAAAGGAAGAAAATATAATAGTTTACTATTCTTGGAGATGTTCCCGTTCTCTGGCAAGATTTTCTTTAACTTTTTTTTTTCTTTTTCTCTCATTTTTTTCAAACAAAGAAAACTTCACAGAGCTGGAATGTAGCTCAATCACCAAAGTGCTTGCTCACCAAGCATGGATCCCTGAGCTTAGAAATTTGAAGAAATAGTTTAAGAGCTCTTATTTTTCTTATACAAGACCGAGTTTTGTTTACCAGCACTCGGATCATAGTGTTTTCAAACACCTCTATCGCTAATTCAAGGAAATATGACCAAATTTAATTCTGGAAGCATCTAAAAACGTTTAGTGCACATTAAAGCATATAGGCACTCATGCACACCCATGAATAAACATTGTGATTAAATCTGAAAAAAAATCTGAGTTTAAATATAATAGTGAAGCATGTCAGAAATTTACTGATTTGAACTTGACATAGTCCCAATATTGAGAAGAGAGAGTAGACACAGAGACCCACTCCTAACCAATGAGTTTTTATTAAATCAAAATCTATTAGGAAAGAGAAAAGCTGTGAGAACTGTGAGAACGCTGGGCACACTTCAGCACAGTTTCCATGGATAGGAGTATTTAATGTTTGTTTGTTTGTATGCACATTTTGCTTTGGTTTGGAAAAATTGTCTTATTGCTTTCTGTTTGATACGTTTTACTATATCTTTGTTTTGTTATTTTAAAAAGATGATAGATTGATGATAGACAGGTAGATAGATAGATGATAGATAAATAGATAGATAGACAGACAGACGGAGGGACAGACAGACAGATAGATAGATAGATAGATAGATAGATAGATAGATAGATAGATAGATAGATAGATAGAAAATTATATTGGTGGACAGGGAAATAGTGTGAATCTGGAAGTAACTGGGAGAGGAAAAATAATATATTTTAAATGTATTAAAACTATAACAGAACAGTTAAAAGTTTCAGGCACAAATTTTTCCAGTTGGAACAGACAAAAGAGAGACCCGGTCACCTGCTAGAGTTCACAATTGATCTCCTGGAGGGAACTGACATGGTAATCAATCTGATCATTCTCTTCATCTCTACCCAGCAGTGTGCTCAAATATTTCAAAGTTCATTCTAAGAAACTATTAATACTAAATGAAGGGCCCTTTATCTATAATAAGCAAATTGTGATAAATAACTGTGAAAATTATTTGGAATTAATTAAAAGTGATTAAACTTCCATTACTTTTATATGGTTAAGAAAGGCTAGATGAATTTGATCAATGAGATCTGTACAGATGTTGTAAGATATGTCAATGCACCTTATTATTAGGTACAGTTAATTTCAGCACAAAAAGTATAACACTAATCACGGTTAGTGTACTGTTGAACAAGACTCAGTAAAATTTGATCTCAGTTGTTTCTTAGGCAACAAAAGCATTGTGCTTCTCTATAAGAAGAAAAGGAACATCACTCATTATAATATTTTCCCATTCTCTGCAATTAATGATTCTGCTAGACTGGCTAGCTCATTCTAGGGTCTTCCTGTCTCTACCTATGCAGCACTAGAATTATAAATATGTTCAATCATGTTTCACTTTTCAATGTTTGTTAATGGGATCGAATCTGGGTCTTCATTGTTTGTTCTGCAAACACTTTACCAAGTAAGCCCTCTGCCCAGTGCCACGAGGCTTTTAATGTCCCATAAAACAGAATTAAAAATTCTGTACTTAGAATATAATACCAAATAAGAAAATGACTAAAATATTTTCTATTTCTTTCCTTTATTTAAAACATATTCAAAATAATTTTGTAAAATGTTTTTATTCATATAGTTTTCTTTAATTTAACTTCTTTTTTGGACATGAAGTTTCATTTTATTAGAAGATTGAGGATCAATTCATTTTTTTTCTTTTTATTGGTTATTTTATTTATTTAAATTTCAAATGTTGTCCCCCTTCCCAGTTTCACCTCTGCCAACTGCTATCCCAACCCCCTTCCCTTGCTAATATGAGGATGCTCCTCCACCCACCTACCTACACCTGTATCACTGCCTTAGCATCCCCCTATGCTGGGGCATCTAGCATGCACAGGACCAAGGGCCTCTCCTCAATTTGATACCAGATAAGGCTAGCCTCTGCTAGAGCCATGGGTCTCTTTGGTTGGTGGTTTAGTCCCTGGGAACTCTTGGAATTAAGGTTAGTTAATAATGTTGTTCTTCCTTTAGAATTGCAGCTCCCTTCAGCTTCTTCATTCCTTCCCCTAACTTTTCCCCTGGGTATTTCCAGTTGGTATTGTTCTTCCTATGGGGTTGAAAGCATTTTCAGCTCCTTCAGTCCTTCCCTTTACTCTTCTACTGGAGTCACTGAGTGGGCTCAGCCCAATGGTTGGTTGTGAGTATCTGCATCTGTCTTACTCAGGTGCTAGCAGTGCATCTCAGAGGACAGCCATACTAGATCCTGTCTGCAAGTACTTTGTGATAGCAGCAGCAGTCTAAAGGTATGGTGTCTATGATTACAATGGATCCCAAGGTAGGTTCCTGGATGGCCTTTCTTTCAGTCTCAGCTCCACTCTTTGTCCCTGCCTTTCCTTTAGACAAGAACAATTCTGCATTAAAATTTTTGAGATGGGTAGGTGGCCCCATTTCTCAATGGGTGGCAGTGCCTAAACAGTGGATATGATCTCTACAGGTTTTATCTCCCTTTTGTTGGGAATTTAATCTAATGCCATCCCTGTTGGGTCCTGGAAACCTCTTGCTTCTCTGGCATCTGGGACTTTGTGGTGGCTACCCCAATTCCACAACCCCCATTGCTATACACCTTCATTCAATTTTCTGACCCTCTGTACTTCTACCCTCTCTCCTCCCACATCTGATCCTGCCCCTTTCCCTCCCCTCCTATCTCTCTCTCAGAGCTTCCCTCTCTCTACCTCTCATGATTAGAACTGAAGCATCCACACTTTGTTCTTCCTTCTTCTTGAGCTTCATATGGTCTGTGAGTTCTATTGTGGGTACTCCAAGCTTTTGGGCTAATAACCACTTATCAGTTGAGTACATACTATGTGTGTTCTTTTGTGACTGAGTTACCTCACTCAGGATATTTTCTAGTTCCATCCACTTGCCTAAGAATTTCATGAAGTCATTTTTTTTAATAGCTGAATAGTACTCTACATTGTACCACAATGTACCACATTTTCTCTATTTATTCCTCTGTTGAAGGACATCTGGGTTCTTTCTGTCATCTCACTATTATAAATAAGACAGCAATAAACATAGTGGTGTATATGTCCTTGTTATATGTTGGAGCATCTTTTGGGTACATGCCCAGTAGTAGTATAACTGGGGCTTAAGGTAGAACTATTCCCAAATTTTTGAGGAACTGCTAGACTGATTTCCAGAGTGGTTGTACCAGCTTGCAGTCCTACCCACTCAATGAAGGAGGGGACTCTTTCTCCACATGCTTACTAGCATCTGCTGTCACCTGAATTTTTGATCTTAGACATTCTCACTGGTGTAATCTTCCTCAATTAACCTTACTTCATGTTCTTTCACTATTAACAAAACAAAGAAATAAAAGCACAAATAAGCCCATGTAGTCCAAGTTGTGTTGGCCTTGATAGTAGTTACATGATTATGTTTGTTTTAAAGTTATTTATTAAGGTAGAAGCACTTTTTGAACTGGTGTCAAATTCATTATAAACATTTGAAACTTAAATAATGAGAGGAAAACAGAGTTGATTCAGCATTTCCTGTTAGGGAAGCCATTGAAAACAGACAACTCAGGAAGGATTTATTTAAAGCTAAGGTTTTGAAAAGAAAATTGAGCTTTATCTATGGATTTTAAATTATACATGTAAGTTTCTGCATGTAGTAAAACTTCCAGTAATAGAACTTAATAGAAGTGACTTTACTATAGTCCACAAAATAACCACTTACCAGACATTTTTTCTCTGATAACAGAAACATCCTATATTTGCACTGCCTGATACAGACAATAGCTACTTGCTGGGTGTAGCAGTTAAGACTAAAATATGAGGGCTAAAGATAATGCTCAGTATTGAAGAGTATTTGTTGAGCTTACAGAACATTAGAGTTCAGTTCCCAGCAACCAAAAGAAGGCTTCCAACTGCCTATAACTCCAGATCAAAGGCATCTAGTACCTTCTTATGGCCTCTGTGTACAGCCAACTCCATACATGCATACACACACACACACATATATATATATATATATATATATATATATATATATATATATATATATAAACACATATATCAATTAAAAATAAACTGATTTTGGAATATGGTAAGTACGGTGAATGAATTGAATTTTTAATTTACGTTAAATTAATTTTAATATAAAAAATTGTATGTGGTTACTGGCAGCTAAATATGGTAGCATACCAATCGTTGACTTGACACACTGAAAGCAAACACTTAGTTTTAACTTTTTTTATTATTATTTTCTTTATTTACATTTCAAATGCTATCCCGAAAGTTTCCCAT
>NC_034591.1:126273936-126283383 GCF_900095145.1 Mus pahari | reverse complement strand
CTCTCTCTCTCTCTCTCTCTCTCTCTCTCTCTCTCTCTCTCTCTCTCTCTCTCTCGGGACCCCAGTCTGCAGGGTCTTCTTACTATTTACAGGACCTCCCCAGTTAGCGATTTATTCTGTAAGAGAAGAAAATGATGTTTCTTATAGGTTAAAAATGACAACCCAATGGGTTTTACTTTTAAATGGAACAGTTGCTTTCTAGTTTAAGGGGTGTCACAAAAGATTTAAAGATTTGTGGTAATGGAAACACGTGTTCTGCACCATCCTCTTCGGTTTCTATTTGTTTGTTTGTTTCTGTTTTCTTCTTCACTTTGTAGAAGCCACAGTCCCCAAGTTACTAGTAAGGTGAAGTCCCACAGGGCAGCTTGATGCCTCATAAAGTAAGCTTTTTTCATGTTACAGGACATCTTGAGGCGCCATAGTTTTATTAAGGAGAGAACTATCTTTTGTTTAAACTCTTGTTCCTAGCTTGAAGAGGAACTGCTTCTTCTGCGGGTGCTTCTTACTACAACTCTAAGCAGAGAGATTATAAAACATGTAACAGAAGTCTCACAGTACCTCTCATATCACTCATTTTGAGATCTTATCTCTCCACTGAGACCCAGCACATGTTACATAGTGTATGAGGAAGTTGGGATAGTGTGTCTTTGATGGTCTTCTGTGACCAACAATGGGTAAACACCCAAGGGAAAGGACTTTATCTTATTTACTATACCCATAAATCGTTTATTAATATGTTCTGGTTAAAATGAATGAATAGCATAAATCATAAAAATATAATTCTTTAAAAAACAAAGGGGTAAAACACCAAAGAATATGTAACTATTGATCTTATTTAAATTTCTTTCATTCCTTTCCCAAGCAAAAGCATGCTCCTCTCTAGTGCCCACAGCCCATATCACAGACCTCGTAATTTATACCATAGAAGAATGTGATTTTGTTGGTGAAGATTAAAGGGAGAGCTAGAAAACAATGGTGGAGACATAGACCCCAAACCTAAGGCTTACATTTGTAATGGAGGGGTTGAAATGAGAGTTACAATGGAGATCACTTTGCATATTATTTATATTGTAAAAGCTTGTGTGGGTAGGAGAAGTCTGAGAACATTAGAGCAGAGAAGAGGGCAACTTTTCAGGCTCCTTAGGGCCACAAAGGGTCTGGTACATTTAATTATTTCCATTCCTTTCCTTTAATTTTGCTTGAGTAATCTCTTAAGTGTGAAAACCACTTTTAGGTTAGGGATTATATAGAAAATAATCCTTAGCCTTACTTTTGAAGGTAGACTCTAGTTTGCCTTCTCCTAACTTAGAAACCTCACACTATTAAAGTGAAAACCTGTGCAACCTGCTATCCTCAGCACTTCAGAAGAAGAATGGACATAGGTCCATGATAGCTTGCGAAGGGGTTGAGTATGCATGGGAGTTATGTGCTCAGACATGTGGATGTCTAACCTCCGGAGAGACAGGTTTTCTACATGGACTGGCTTGGCTAGTCTGGATTTCCAGCAAGTCCACAGGTATTGCCTTGTTCTACCTCTGTACTGCTGTAATTATAAGAGTGCCCTATCATGTCTATTTGGTCTTCCTCCTCCTTTTCCTCCTCCTCCTCCTCCTCCTCCTCCTCCTACCTCCTCCTCCTCTCCCTCTTTCTCCTTACCTCTTTCTCTCCCACAGTTCCAATGATAATGTGTATTCTGTGTATTGAACTTGGAGCCAGGGTCTAATGCTTGTACTCATTACTACATTGGCCATTTCCTCTGCACTATGATGCAGTTTTTCATGTGGAATTGTACAGAATCAAAAAAGGCAATAGCCATTCTATTTCAAGTCATTTTGGAAATGGTATTTTGGGTCATGGTGATCTAGAAATTGAGGCAGTCCCACAAGACCGGTCCTGAATTCTGTATGTAAGCAGGAAAGAGAGAGAAAGAAAATAGATGAGACCATGTGATGAGGATGAAGCCAATCCTGTCAACTGACCTGTTTGCAGATAACAGGAGAGCTGTAAGAAAAGATCTTATTAACAAGTTCTGATGTGTGATAATAACACTCACCCTCAATTCACAGAATGTTAAAAATATCCACAAATCTCTGGTTTCGTGAAACAGGTGTTTAATCTCAGCACTTAGAAAGCAGAAATAGGCAAGCCTGGTCAACATAGCAAATGCTAGACCAACATGGTTACATAGGTGGGGTTTGTTTGTTTGTTTGTTTGTTTTGTTTTTTATCAAAACACAAACAACAAAGTACCTACCAGTGCAAAATGTCTGCAGAAAGGAACATTTCTCTAAGGACAAATATATCATGACACTGGGAAAGCCCTTTGGAAAGATGAAAGATAGCGAATTCTGCCTTCAATTTGTATTTGTTTTTTATTTATACTGTATCACAGGAGTCAATAGAATCAAGAAAAGGTCACTGTTCTCTGTTCCATCTAGAGATAATTGACCAATACTGTGTATTTTATAACATTTGTAACACAAAATAAAACCCTACAAATGGTTGACTAGATGGCTCAGCAGGTAAAGGTGATGCTGTGAACACTTACTGAACTGAGGTTTATTCCTTTGATCCAGGAGTGATGTCATCCATCTGCAGTTCCAGAACTCCAGTAGGAATATGCAACAAGTGACTAGAGAATCATTGGGCTGGAGATCATGGGCTAGCTAGCTGGAAGTCAATAGCAGGGCAGATACATTAAGAAAAACGAGCTGCCCCACATCAAAACAAGGAGGAACAAAAGAACCAGTATGGAAAAGTCATACTCTGACCTCCACATGACATGCATAACACACACACACACACACACACACACACACACACACTCACACACACATGCATACACCTACACACACCTACAAACACAAAATAAAAATTATTTTAAAAAAAATACAACGTTGGATATCCAGTGTCTCTAATTCAGTTTATACACTGAGTCACCCATCAGCATGCTCTTGAAGGCCTCAATAGACTGCTTCATTAAAGATTATTTAAGCAGAATCCCGATTATCTCAATGCCTAGGAGAAGTTGCAGCACTTATATATATCAGGCAGAGAATTGCCTGTCTTCTAGAGAATGTTAGGTTTCCAAGAAACATTGCAAAATGATTCTTAAAAATCACCCCTTACATCTGAAAGAGAGAGAAATGTCTAGGAAAAAAAATATCCCACCCATTGAATAAAAAAATAAAATAAAGTGACTGAACAGAAATCAATTTCTTTTTTTTTTTTTCTGTCCTTTTTGATAGCTAAAATTGCTAAACTGCTTAAGGAGGCACATCATTTTTCTCTTTGAAAAATTTTGTCCAGTTTGACAAGTAAATAAATGTTTAACTCTCTCCCTCCTTTGATTGCTACAGAAACAAGAAGAAATGGAAAGTAACTGCTGCGTGTTTACAACATATCAGTTTCTTTCTCTACATGAAACACATGATGAGAAAGCTTTACAGATGGACTGTGCTTTCGATTGAATAGAGAATGGTGACTGCGCTTTGGTTTTGTGGAATTGGATCATCTGTCACAGTTTCTGCCTCTAGAAAAATGATCACCTAAGGGAAAACTAGTGGAAAGCCACTTTTAAAAGAAGGGGATAAAATACAAGACTTATATTTTGGTTGTGCAATATTTAAAAATATTTTAAAAATAAAATGACTAAGTTATCAGGATGGTAATGACCAGAAGCAGTCAGTGTTTACAATTTCAGATTACAGCAAACCTATTCTGCATAATTTAAGTGATATTTCTTTTACCCCAAATCACAGTTTTAAGGTTTTACTTTAGAAAAAAAAAATAACAGTTACAAGATGCAAAGACTTATACTCTGTTATTGCTGATTGCCTAACATCAGCCCTGTCTTGTGATTCAGTGATGGAGACCTCATGGACAGCAGGGATGCACTGGGGACTGATGGCAGAATACAGAATACACTGTGATAGAATTGAGAGCAGATGGCATTGGGCTGACCAGTTCCCAAAAAAAGCCAACATATGATAGGAAGCCAGTAAACCAATACATCCCTCTCCATAGTGAAGGCAGGGGTGTGTGCCACCCATGAACATTCCCCATTCCATAACACCCACAACCCCACTGGACTACAGCAATACAGAAATTAGAATCTTCCCTTGGTGATTTTCTGCAGGGGAGTTCAGGTCCACTGATGTCTTATTTCAGATTTTCTTTTCATACGTGAGTCCCAAATTCTTTTTTTAAAAAACATTTTTATTAGATATTTTCTTCATTTACTTTTCAAATGCTAAGATTATATGCCCCAGCACAGGGGGAATGCCAGGGCCAGGAAGAGGGAGTGGGAGGGTTGGGGAGCAAGGCAGGTGGAGGGTATAGGGGACTTTCAGGATAGCATTTGAAATGTAAATGAGTCCCAAATTCTTAAAGTAGTGTAGGGGCTTGAATTTTTCAGGATCCATTTCTGCCCATTGGTAATTCACTGAGCTCTCAATCCTGTACCTACAGCTCAAGCTCAGAAGTCACATTACCCTCTGACCTGCTGTTGAAGCTGTGGTCTGTTTCTCAGAGTTCATTTTATTCTTTGCTTGACTTAGAAGGGCCCTTGACTGGTTTTTTCTCTGCTGCTGTTTCTCTAGCTTTGACAGATGCTTTTAGTCACCATTAGCAGCTCTAGCAGCAGGGACTCTCATTCTATAGTCAAGGTCCATCTTTCTGACCATGTACTTGAGTATAGGAACCCAACTTGCCATCTCTGATGAGCTGTGGCCTGCTCTTGTGCAGCTGCTCCAGGAGGCTGTTGCAGAAGCTCTCTGCCTGCTCTTACCAGGTGGAAGTTGGTTTTGTTCCCCTTGACAAAACACTGGAGGATGAAGTAGCTGACGCACAGTACCTCCTCCTACTTATCCATCAAGATTCTGGACCAGTGTTTCCCACTCTAATCCTCAAACATACACAGATTTAAAATCTTTGAACCATGAGCTCCAGTTCCTTCTGTAAATCATCCATAGGAACACCCAGTAACACAAAGATCCCCTTGCAATGTCACGTATTTGCTTTCCAATGACCGTGATGCCAGTTCAGGTGTTAACCTGCACCATAACCTTTATGGTAGGCTGTGGAAACTGAGACAAGCCCTGTGGTCAGGGTCAGACTTGTGAATCTGCTAGTGTCCTCAAAATCATGATGAGCAGACAGTGAGGCAGAAAGTATATAGGAAGGCCAGGAATCCAGGAGTGAAAGCATGTACATGGAGTCCTAAGTACTTGGGATGCCCAGGCAAAAGGATATAAAGCTGTAGGCCAGTCTAAGCTGTCTTCAAACAAAATACAAAAGATACTGGGATGCTATCTTTTGGAAATTACACTATTAACTTGAGAGTAGAAAGCATGACACTGGCTAAAGCTATAGAAAATAACACTTGCTCCTGAATGTTCCTCATCAGTTTGTCGAAAGATTAATTTTGATGAGTTAAAAGTGAAAACCAGTGCTAACAGTCACATTAATAATCTCCCTTGGGTGGTTGTGAAGTCCAAGGATGACATTTTCAGACTTAAGGAAGAAAATCCTTCTAATGTACATAGCAGTTCCTCAGGGAAGAGCTAGTGGTGAGTATTGGTATAAGGGCCTGGCTACTCCCTGCACTCCAGGAACTTAATAGGCCTTTAGGTTCTACAATGAAACAGTGCAGTTTGATATATGCAAACCTCTAGGTTTGTTCAGCAACCATAGGAAAGAATAGTCTAGGTAACACATTGGCTTATGCCTGCCACTGGGGAAATTAAAAGGAATGTAATTTCCCTCAATACAGCTGCGGTAAAAATAGAGGGTGTACACACTTTGATGGTTTCTCTTTGATTTTCTTTGTTGGGTCTCTGTCTTATATGCTAATTCACATTTATTAAACATGTACAGATCTTTTAAAAAACAGCTGATATTAGACAATTTCTTCAATATTCTTCAGGTATAACTTTTAGTCTAGTATTCTCACAGTAAAAATATCCTGGGTCATTTCATTGCTCTAAGGACCTAGATTATGCTGGCTTATATTCATTAATTATTTTACTTTAAAGGATATGTCAAAAAGGCAATATAATCAAAACTAGGATGTTTTAAGATTATTAAAATATCTTTAACATGCTGGTTGTAATTTTCAGTCTTACCATACTAAACACTGCAACAGAAATTGTTTTTATAAACATTAACTTGGATTTGTAATAATGATGTATGTTTATTCAGTAGGAACAAGGCCTGGTAAATTTGTGCTTGTTATTTTTATATCAAGTTTCTACAAGTTTGAGTTACCTGAGTAAAGGGAACCACAATTGTGAAGTCCCTAAATAAGAGAAGTCTGTGACAAGACTATGAGATAATCAGTATAATTAATGATTAATGTGGGAGAACTAAACCCAATACTGCTACCAAACATGGTGCCACACCTAAACAGGAGGCCCTCTGTGCTATCAAAAGCAGGGTGTGAGAGTCATGGGCAACAAGACAGAAAGCAGAGCTCTTCTTCTATGGTATTGGTTCCTGTCTTCATGGTTCTAACTTGTTCTGCTTTAACTTCCCTCAGTAATGTAGTGTGGCCTATGAGTTTCAATCTGAAATAAATCTTTTACTCCTCAAGTTCTTTGTAGTCATGTTGTTTCACTACAAAAATAAAAACCCCAGCTCAGGAGCAGGCTCAACCTTCCCACCACAAATGCAAAACAGAGAAGAGACCAGGTTTCTATTATATTCTATCCGTGGAAATAATATCTTTATTTTATACAAATTCTTTGAGAATTCCCATCTATAGCATTTCAGAATTTAAATAATATAAATTACTATCATTCAAAAGGGGCAACCCACCCTGAAGAAAGAAAACATGACAAGGAAAAGTGTTTTATATCTGCGAAGGTATGCCACATTAAATGAAAGTGTTTTACACATGTGAAGTTACATGTAATATTTTATTATATCTGTGATTATAATAATAGAATAAAATGACTGACAATCCATTTCTTAAGTAAGCTATTTATATTAAAATTGGAGATATGACAGTTTAATTGTTCAATTATAATTAATGTTATAGTTCTTTATTTAGGCATCTTTTGAAATGAAATGTTTGTACCTATCATCTTGTAAATAGAAGAAAATCTGATTTACGCAGTATTAAAATTTCTTGTACAGCTTTCCAAGTTTGGTATAAATTGTTTTTAGATATTATACATGGGAAAGTTGAAAGGGAAGAAGATAAAATAGAAAAAAATGAACATAATGTTGTCTATATGAAATGCTGTAGCAAAGCCCTTCATTATTTATGCTATATTTAAATATTTAATAAAATACTATATTAATTTAGACTTTGCATGATTCATAATTAAATATGATAAAACATAACAACTTATATAACTTCATGTGCCCTGTGATTAACTAGGCCTGGAGATAAAGTTAGATTACCATGCTTTTAGAACTATGAAGTATAATTATCTAAATATTTAACTTGCACTCTTGTTCAGGATATAATGCTTATGGTTTTCTTGACAGTGAAGCCTAGTTTCTTAGTGACTGGAAAGAGTAAATAAATAAATGAGCTACTCCAATTTGACTCAGCAGCTAATCACTTTTGAAAGTTACTTATGAAACAGAGTTTCAAGTGGGGTTTCTCTAGAAAATAATGAGTTACAATCTCTGCAGAGCTCAGGCACTAAAGGGCAAACTTTTTTCTCTTTTTTTCCAATTTTTATTAGGTATTTACTTCATTTACATTTTAAATAATATCCTCAAAGTTCCCTATACCCTCCCCCTGCTAGCCTACATACCCACTCCCCCTTCTTGGCCCTGGTGTTCCCCTGTACTGGGGCATATAAAGTTTGTAAGACTTAGGGGCCTCTCTTCCCAATGATGGCTGACTAGACCATCTTCTGCTACATATGCAGCTAGAGAAACAAGCTCAGGGGGTGCTGGTTAGTTCATATTATTGTTCCACCTATAGGTTTGCAGACCCCTTCAGCTCCTTGGGTAATTTCCCTAGCTCCTCTATTGGGGGCTCTGTGATCCATCCAATAGCTGACTGTGAGCGTACACTTCTGTGTTTGCCAAGCACTGGCATAGCCTCACAAGAGACAGCTACATCAGGGTCCTTTCAGCAAAATCTTGCTGGTGTATGCAATAGTGTCTGCGTTTGGTTGTTGATTATTGGATGAACCCCTGGGTGGGGCAGTTTTTACATGGTCCATCCTTTTGTCTCAGCTCCAAACTTTGTCTCTGTAACCCCTTCCATGGGAGTTTTGTTCCCAATTCTAAGAAGGGGCGAAGTGTCCAAAATTTGGTCTTCCTTCTTTTTGATTTTCATGTGTTTTACAAATTGTATCTTGGGTATTCTAAGTTTCAGGGCTAATATCCACTTATCAGTGAGTGCATATTATGTGAGTTCTTTTGTGATTGGGTTACCTCACTCAGGATGATACCCTCCAGATCCATCCATTTACCGAGGAATTTAATAAATTCGTTGTTTTTAATAGCTGAGTAGTACTCCATTGTGTAAATGTACCACATTTTCTGTATCCATTCTTCTGTTGAGGGACATCTCGTTTCTTACCAGCTCTGGCTATTATAAATAAATCTGCTATGAACATTGTGGAGCATGTATTCTTATTACCAGTTGGAACATATTCTGGATATATGCTCAGGAGAGGTAGTGCTGGATGCTAGAGTAGTATTATATCCAATTTTCTGAGGAACCGCCAGAATGATTTCCAGAGTGGTTTTACAAGCTTGCAGTTCCACCAACAATGGAAGAATATTCCTCTTTCTCCACATGCTCACCAGCATCTACTGTCACCTGAATTTTTGATCTTAGCCATTCTGACTGCTGTGAGGTGGAATCTCAAGGTTGTTTTGATTTGCATTTCCCTGATGATTAAGGACATTGAACATTTTTTGAGGTGTTTCTCAGCCATTCGATATTCCTCAGTTGAGAATTCTTTGTTTAGTTCTGTACTGCATTTTTTAATGGGGTTATTTGGTTTTCTGGAGTCTGTCTTATTGATATATATAATGAATATATAATGAATATTAGTCTCTATCTTTGTTGGGTCTTTATTTGGTTTAGGTATCAGAGTAATTGTGGCTTCGTAGAATGAATTGGATAGAATACCTTCTGTTTCTATTTTGTGGAATCGTTTGAGAAGAACTGGAATTAGGTCTTCTTTGAAGGTCTGATAGAATTCTTCACAAAACCTATCTGGTCCTTGGTTTTGTTTTGGTTAGGAGACTATTAATGACTGCTTCTATTTCTTTAGGTGATATAGGACTGTTTAGGTTAATCTGATCCTGATTAAACTTTGCTATTTGGTATCTGTCTAGAAATTTGTCCATTTCATCCAGGTTTTCCAGTTTTGTTGAGTATAGCCTTTTGTAGAAGGACCTGATGATGCTTTGGATTTCCTCAGGATCTGTTGTTACATCTCCCTTTTCATTTCTGATTTTGTTAATTAGG
>NC_034591.1:126244839-126273925 GCF_900095145.1 Mus pahari | reverse complement strand
TGTCACAGGCCTGTCACTATTGGATTCGAGCAGCTGTTGTGTTCCACTCACCAGTGATCCTAAGATTGCTTGGGCAGTCCACTAGGGACCGTGGGGGTGTCTGCCTACTCCGCGCCCTAGGTGACCTGGTGTTGGCACAGACTGGAAGGGATTTGTGCCCCTAGTCAGGCCAGTTCTCTGCTTCCCTAGTGCTGTCTCAGGTCCCATGTGCAATTGGATTGGAGCAGATGTTGTGTTCCACTCACCAGTGATCCTAAGATCGCTTGGGCAGGGACCGTGGGGGTGTCCACCCACTCAAGGGCACACTTCTGACGACATAGGCAATAAATGCATTTTCCTGAAAACACTCAGATATCACTCATTATTGACAAACAAATTCTGTTGTTCACCAGTGCTCACCAGAGCCTTTTAGTAAAGGCTCAAGGAAACTCAAAAACTAATAATTAAAAGAGCAATGACATTCTCCCCTCCATTTCAAAGATTCCTGTATTAGGTAGAATCTGAATAAGTTGGCTTAGGGATTTGGGAGTGCATTGCCTCCACACTAGATTACAGATATTCCAGGGATATTGCCATTACATAAAACACTGGCTATCATATTCATATACTAATATGTGAGGTATAGAATTCTTGATAATTAAACAGGAAAGCATTTATATCAATCAGTTATTAATTATTAAAAATTCATATTTGTTCTGACATATGTGTATTTATATATGTATATAATATTCTTATCATGCTACATATCTACAAACTGAGGTTGACCTTATAGGAGTAAAATCTTCAGAATCGAAGCTTGAAAACGATAGTCAATATTTAGTGATAGCAAAAATAATTGTTTCAAACTTTTTCAAAATTGCAAATATTATTTTGTTCTTCAAAAAGTGAATTAACCACTCTTATCTGAGCCAAAAGAGCTCCTTCCATAAACTAGTCTTTCCTACTCTGCCTAAGGTTGAAATATATCTATTCTATTACACTACTTGGAACTATCAATTTATCTCAATGGTTCACCCCAAGTTTAAGACACTATAATTTATGGTCAAATATTAGAATTTGATAGTTTGTCCTAATTTGCTCTCTTTTCTCTCTTCAGTATTTAAATTCTGCTCTGATTTGCAAAATTACTCCCTGAATGCTTTTCTTCTCTTCATTTCTGGATGATCGCTCATCAATTGCTTGCTTCCACTCTAACTTCACTGTCTCCCTGTTGTCCAAAAGACAGTCAACAAAGTCTGTGGAATGCTGTGCACATGGTTACATTTCTCTATCAAAACAAGAAAAGGTATTAGAATTCACAATGAGGTATAGATTTCTTACTAAGTACTATAAGGCACAATAGAATGTTTTCCTGCCTATGTCTCTCACTTTATCATATTCTGTTTGCCTTCTATTCAACTTTCTCTATATTCACTGAATCTTGCTTTTCTTTAGTGTAAACTGCCCTTCATTTCACTTTTGTTTGTCTTAATTCCTTCTTATTGTGTAGCAATTTCTTCATAGAAGACAAAGAAAAACATAGCATAACAAAACTTCTGTCTTGAAGGGAAGTACCTTAAGAATCAGGATGTTCTAAACATATAAGAGACATTCTTCTGTTCTGTAGAGAAGCTTAGGAACACACAATTCAAAGGCTTCAGGAAGTTCCTGAAATGGACCAGATGTACCAAGTACCTACCATTTCATTTTTTAATAGATATTTTCTTTATTTAAATTTCAAATGTTATCCCCCTTCCTGGTTTCCCCTCTGAAAACTCCCATCCCCTCCTACTTCCCCCTGCTCTCCAACCTACCCACTCCACTTCCTAGTACTGGCATTCCCCTATACAGGGTATGTGTTACATTTACACAATGGAGTACTACACAGCTATTAAAAACAATGAATATGAAATTCTTAGGCAAATGGATGGATCTGGAGGGTATCATCCTGAGTGAGGTAACCCAATCATAAAAGAACACACATGATATGATATGATATGAGTACTACACAGCTATTAAAAACAATGAATATGAAATTCTTAGGCAAATGGATGGATCTGGAGGGTATCATCCTGAGTGAGGTAACCCAATCATAAAAGAACACACATGATATGCACTTACTGTTAAGTGGATATTAGCCCAGAAGCTCAGAATAGTCAAGATACAATTCACAAAACACATAGAACTCAAGAAGTTAGGCCAAAGTGTGGCTATTTTGATCTTCTTAGAAGGGGAACAAATACCCATGGAAGGAGTTACAAAGTGTGGAGCAGAGACTGAAGGACTCACCATCCAGAGACTGCCCCACCTGGAGACCCATCCCATATACAATCACCAAACCAAGACACTATAGTGAATGCCAACAAGGGCTTGCTGACAGGAACCTGATATAGCTGTCTCCTCAGAGGTTGTGTCAGTGCCTGGCTAATACAGAAGTGGATGATCACAGCCATCCAGTGGACAGAGTACAGGGTCCTCAATGAAGGAGCTAGATAAAGTATCCAAAGAGATGAAGATTTTTGCAGCCCCATGGTGGGAACAACAATATGAACTAAGCTACCATTCTTTAAGGATCAAAGCAGTAAGAACTTCTGAGAGATACTCTCCAATAAACTTAGCTGTAGAAGATTCCCGGACCATCCATGAAAGGGATAGAGACCAGCTTAATTGCCTAGAGGATGCTCAGAGAGCTGAGCAATCTGCAAAAAAACAAAACCTGCCGAACTTCCTGGAAGGGGCTGAGACCATCTGGGCTCCTAGGAAAGAAACTCTTGTAATATGTTGAACAGCCGGCAAGTTGGACAGTATGTTCATGGTGCTGGGTTTTGTGAGCACCCTAGGAACAATGCTATACATAACTTTCTATACCTATCTGAGCATCTGAAATTTTTTTCTTTATCATTTAGAGGTTATTTCCTCCAAGAATTGTACTTCTTGATCCATTTAATTTATGAACGTCTATGTAACATACTTCCCATATTTTCTCAGACACTTCAGTCTTCTTCAGATAGCCTGGTTCTAAATAAAAGGGTTTTTAAAATATGCTCTGTTTTAACACAAGAATCACTTAATTTCAATGATATTTTCTTCCCTAGATAAGGATGTTAGCTTCATTTCTAGAGTAATAACTCCATTATTTTTTACCACCAAATGTTATAAGTTAAATAATGAATGAATGGATGCCATTTATTTCCTTGAGGAAATAAAAAATAATATTTTGGAAGAATTTATAGAATTTTAAGAATTTCAATTTTCCTTTATAAAGCTTGATTAACAAAATAGAAACTTGGCACACCTACAAGTATTGCTAGATACATTTTGAGAAAATGACGTTCTGTGGCAAAAATGTATTTTCATACTAAAGAAGAAGAATAACCAGTTGCCTTTTTCACCTTAGTTTTATCAGCATATGCATTAAAAGGACTATTCTGGGTAGGACAGATGTCTCAGCAGTTAAAAGCACTGGCTGCTCTTGCAACAGACCTAGGTTCAGTTCCCCACACAGAAACACCCAACCAATAATAGGTCTTGTTCCCAAAGAACAAGAGATAACCTCTGATCTCTGTTGGTCCCAAATATGTGCATGGTGCACAGCAGACATGAAAGCAGAACACTCAGACACATAATATAAACTCAATATCAAAAAGGACTAATAGATATTTATTTTAAAGAGGACAAATGAAAGCCTGTGTAAGGGGAACATTCTTGGATTAACATTGTCCCACAGCCCAGCCTATGGAGTATAGACTAGACGTACACCACTAGTATGTTGTAGAGAGACTTTACTTGTTGCCTGCATTCCTGGTCTCATATAATATGACCAGTTCTGCTTTGTGTATTTCTGTATTCATGGAGGCTAGACACAAAACTGAAACATAATTAAGCCTTTTTACTGGCCTGTGTTTGCAAATCTCCAGTCAAGCCTCACTATTGGAGTTAAATTGAGCAGAGCCAACTTTCCTTATGGGCAGAAAGGTGGGTGACGAAAACTGAGTAACTAACAAAATATAGATTTCTTGGTATTAAGAAGCTTTTAATTTTGAAGATTGAAGCTCATTATCACGCTAGCTAAAATTGGCAGGTTTGAGGAGTTGATGATTTCTCTTTCCTGACTTCTTGAATGGTAAAGTAAGCAAATTAATTTGGATTTATTGATATACACCTATACTATAAGTGATTCCTATTTGAGTAGGTCCACTGTGTTGAATGAAGTAACTAGGTTCAAACTTACTTTATGAGTATTTCTCAATATGGTCTCTTTCTCTGTTTATTTTTCTATTTCTCCCTCACTTCCATCCCCATCGTGTCTCAGTATTTCTCTTTCTCAATTATATATGAAATATATATATATATATATATATATATATATATATATATATATATGTGGTATGGCTACATACATGTGGTATGGCTGTCATCAAATTTACCATTTATTTACCATAATTCTAGGCTTTAATTTCTTTGTTTTAACAAGCTGCCTGAAAATACTTGATATATTTGTAAGAATTGCTCCTTACATAGTCCTTTATTGAAGGCTCTATCCCCAGTTGTTATGGAAATTTTCAGAGGTGGGATTCTAGTTGAAGGAAGTCATTATGGACAATGCACTATCACAAAGTATACCTTGTCTCCAATCTTTCCAGTCTTGACTGCCTAAAGTTGTGTAGATTCATTCCACTCCGTTGAGACTTTGTATCAGGATTCTCTCTTACTCAGCCATCCCCAGTGATCTGCCCACAGATTAAAATTTCTAAAACTGCCAACAAAATTAACCTTTGCATCTTCAAGTTGGGTTCCACATACATGAAAAGCACACCCCTCATTATGAGCAAACTATCTGCAGAAGGAACTCACTTTGCTGCTTGTGGAACCAATGCTCCTTGTATTAGGAATAAGTGAGCTGGAAAATTTGTGATGCTTAGGGTCAGCCCTGCAATGGGGCAAACAAATCTATCTACTTACAGAGTCTGGAATACCGTGCCAGAAATATATGCAGCCCACTTGTGCAAATCCAATGTGTAAACTTCATACATAGGAGAAAGATGCTCAATTATTGTCAATTTAAGCTTCCAGATAAAACATCACATAGTGTACTAAAGTCATTCACTTGTCCTCTGAAACATGTCTTCATTTGCTTCTTCCTTCCAATGTTTCTGTTTGACAGACAGAATTACATGCAGCTTAGCAGTTATCACTAATCAGATATTTGCTTTGACAATATCAATGCTTCCTTCTGATCCTATCTATCAGATTCTCCTGTCATTATCCATAATTTTTGTTGTTGTTGTTGTTGTTGTTTTCTAGTAGTACTAATTCTGGACTTGGTGTAAAAATAATTGCCATTGACCGAGTACTTGTCATGTGTTCAGTACCATGTTCAGAGCTCAACCAGCATTCAGAGTGACAGCTAAGGATTATGACAAGTACATTGATGAATGCAGTGAATGCAACTCAGACATCAACTCCTTTGCAAAAAGAGAACGACAGATATAGACAATCCTTTCTAATTTACAAATGGAACAGCTAAGAAGACATGTAAAAGTGGAGAAATTATTTTTTTCTTTGTTCTTCTTGGTACTTTTATTTTCATTAATTTATTTATTAATTAATTTTATATCCCCATTGTGGCCTGTTCTCCCAGTCCCCCACCCCCACAGCTTTATTTCCCTCTGCCTTCCTTTCTGAGAAGATACTCCTGGGTATCAACTCATCCTGGTGCATCAAGTCACTTCAGGACTAGGCAGCTTTGTTCAGGAAATGGGACTTGAATGTAGACAAAGCTACACATCTGTTATATATAATTGGTTGGGGTGTAGGATAGGTCCAGAGTATGCTTGCTATTTTATTGGAGGTTCAGTCTCTGGAAGTCCCTAAGAGTCCAGGTTAGTTGACTCTGTTTGGGCTTCTCATGGATTCCTTATACCCTTTAGGTCCCTCAGTTCTTTCCCCAACTCTTCCATAAGACTCTTGAAGCTGCATCTAATGTTTGTTTGTGGGTATCTGGATATGTTCCCACTGGCTGCTGAGTGGAGCCCCTCTTAGAAGACAGTTATGTTAGGCTCATGTTTGCAAGCATAACAGATCATTGTTAATTGTGTCAAGGAGTAGTTCTTGCCAATGGAATGGATCTCAAGTTGGGCCAGTCACTGGTTGGCCATTCCCCCAGTCTCTGCCTCATCTTTATCCCTGCACATCTTGTAGGCAGGACAAAATTTTGAGTCGAAGGTTTTGTGGTCAGGTTGATGTCCTTATCCCTCCACTGGGAGTCCTGCCTGGCTATAGGAAGTGGCCACTTCGGGCTGCATATCCCCTACTGTTAGGAGTCTCAGCTAGAGTCTCTCTTATACACTATCTGGAGCCTCCCTGGAGCCTGTCTCAAATACATCATAGTTGTTGTTGTTATTGTTGTTGTTGTTGTTGTTGTTGCTGTTGTTGTTAGGACAGATTAATGTACCAAAAGACTGATTAACATGAGAATAACACAGATATTTGATAACATTGCCTATGCATATAAATGTATGTAAGTGTTTGAGATTGTAAGTATGTATGTGTTTCTATATGGTGTGTGTGTGTGTGTGTGTGTGTGTGTGTGTGTGTATCCAGAAAAATTAGGAAGTATAACAGACTTGTTTTAATTATAACTTTAAGTATTGCTTGAGACTGGAGAGAATGCTCAGTGGTTAAGCAGTTGGGCACAATGCTTGTCACTGCCTCAGAGAGCTAGCACTCGTGGTAGGTGTTTGTGATTCTGGCTTTAAGGGATCCAACACTCTCTTCTGGTCTTTGCAATTAGCTTCATATATGTGTGCATACCCATAAAAGTATGCAGTGAAAATAACCTTTTTTTTTCCAAAATATAATAGTACATTGTAACACAGGCAGTCACAGAGAATTCCATTTAAGAAAATATTTAAGAAAATTGTTATAAACAAGGTAAGGTTTGTCATGCAAATGAGAGTTGGTGCTTTTAATTCAATAAAAGTCTCTGATGTTTTAGAGTTATATTTCTCCTTGTATGGGCAGGAACTAGATTTCCTTATGCATATGTATTTCCTGTACACAAGCATCCCCTATTCTGCTGTCAAAGCATATATACCTCCAAGTATTTAAAATAATCACACAAAGTCATCCTATGTCAAAGAAAAAAATTTTCAAGTTGATTATTCTGACTTCCAATTGTTATATTGTGGGGTGTTATATAGTATTCTGCTACAAGTATAAAAATATTGTGGAACATTCCTGCATTCATGGAGCTAGTAAGTAAAGAATTCATGTACAAAGCTGTCAAAGGTCTTATCAAGAAAGTGGCAGTGAACTAGCTAACTTGGTAAAGCCATTACTTTACCTGACTTTCATCTGTAACTTTTAGGCTGGTAAAAAGGTAGGCATGGTAGCACAAAGTTATAATCCCAGTGCTGGAGCAGTCAAGACAACAGGTTCTGGAGTCTTCCTGTCCAGTCAGCCTAGTCTAAGTGGTGAATCTCAAAAGGTAGGCAGCTCCTAAATTATGGCACTAGAGGGTCACTCCTGGTTTCCACATGCATGCAGATTTATACCTGTACCCACACATATGTAAATATGCCTAACACTCAAATGCACACTCACGTGTATGTACAAATTCTTATTAGAAACCTCAAAAGTAGATACTAGGTTCAATATAAAGATACCAAGGCTCAAAATGCTTAAGTAACTCCATTTGCCTAAACCACAACTGTTATTGATCTAGAACATAAAACTGATGGTTTCCAAACCTGTTATTACTGGTTCTTCACAGGATGGGTATTGTAAAGAGACACCATCACTTCCAGATAATGGGATACCTTTCTGCCTAATGACATCACAAAAGAAATTATGATCAGCATAACTAGGACTTCTTAATAAAAATATCAAATAGCAGAGTCTTTTAATATTATCTCCTTGTTCACACTAATGACTCTATCCTCTGGAGCAAAGGTGCAACAAGTTATGTGGGAACAAGACACCTCTTTAACACTAAAATAATTACAAGGTTGAAATAATAAATTCACTCTTATATGTTTCCCTGGAAACAGTTATGATATAAGGTCTACATCTGGGATGTAAATAAGTTCTATCACTGGGATGTGAGGTTCACTACGTGTTTCAGTTCAAGTCTGTCGGTACTAGTCATTCCCAATATTTACCTATATTATTTTCTGGGGCTCTTATGTTAAGGGATATTATAGGAAGAGTTCCTTAAACTTGTGGGGCAGTGGACCATGCCAGAAACGTTGAGTGGGTTCAGAAACCCCAGTACTTTTAGATCTGAGGGTGGTAGGCATTTCACCTACTCCTGACCAGATGCCTATCATGAGAATACAGCACCCTGTGGAGAGGAACTTGACAATCAGTCACATAGGGGAAGTGCCCAAAAGTCCCACTAAATGCAGATAAGGCACCCCTAATATCTCAGATTAAGCCAATAGAAAGCACTTGCTTGGTGAACCCAACACATTCCAAAATGTATATAAGACCATGCCCCAAGGAATAAAGGCATGTGAGAGTTAAATCATCAAAGATCATCTAAGAGTGTCTATCAAATAAGAGCTGTAATGCTTTGGGAGAAAAAATTTCTCTCCCAAAATTTTCATCCACCCCTGGGAGCTGTTTGAGGCTAATGAGGTCACTTCCTGACCTTGGCTCAGAAGCACTGTACCCCCACTAGCTTTGATCAGGAGCAGAGAGGAGCCACCTCAATCTGACTCCCCTCTCGCCTTTCAGAGAGTATAACTACTTGGCTACTCTGACAGTCAAGGATTTCAAATGTGGCCAAGAGGTTATAATTTCTCCTAATAAATTTGTTATTCTTAAAATATGGGATTTTTTTGTATTTGATATGGTGACAAAACAATTAAGAAAACCAACTTAAATTGAAAAAGTTTTGGGCTTATGATTTTTCAAGCCCATGATTTCATTACTCTGTTGTTTTTAGGCTTTATGGTAGAGAACATGAGGGAGAACACAGATGTTAGCCTAATTATGTTAAGGAAGAAGAAAGATATGGGTACATGGACAAAAGGACTGTTTGGAAGCTTGAGCCCTATGGCTTGTTTCTTTAATTGAGTTTGAATTCTAAAAGTTTCTTAGATTTCTAACAGACCATTGACATATCAATGAATAAATATATTTATCCATTTTATGAAGTCATAGCCTTTGTAATCTAGTCATCTTCCAAAGGCTCAGCTGTGAACATCACTACACTAGAAACCAAGCTATCAGCATATGAACCTTGGGCATACTTCATATCAAAATCATATCATGTTTCATAGAGAGAAGAATTGTGACAAATACAAGCATAAGTTATCTCCAACAGTCCCTAGCTATAAGACTTCAGATATTCATGGTTTAATGTCCACAATATAACAATCGTGTGTTCTAAAATAGTTATATATGTTATCATTCTAAAGTTGTTTTAGTATGTTTTGCTTAAAAATTGCACTATCCAGTATGCTTTATAAAACTGAATGTTGACATGCCATCACAGGTGATACTGTACTTGGGAATAAAGGTATCAGTGTTTGGAACATGATACCCTGATGTATATGACACCATAGACCACTTATAAGGCTGGAGAAGAAATGAGGTCACAGTCACTCCTTATGCCCCTGTGTTTGTTAAGGTGATTTCTAATTTGATAGAAGCTAGAACAACTTAGGGGGCAAATCTCTCAGCCTTTCTGGGTGTAGCTCCTAAACTAAGATATGATTTCCCAACCTAGCTGTGGGCAGCACTGTTTCATGTGCTTGAGTCCTAGAATAAAGATTAAAGAGAAAACAATCTAAGTATTAACATTCATCTCTCTGCTACCTGAATGAGGATGCAATGAGAACAGTATCCACATACTTGAGTTGACATCGTTTTCCCTCCATAACAGACTATAACTTTTCCTTCCTTGAAATGTTTCTGGCAAGCATTTTGTCATAGTCTTAAGGAAGTGATAAATACAACCACTATCTCTGTGAATCCTGGTTATAAAAGAAAGTACCCAAGGAGCTGAAGGGGGCTGCAACCCTGTAGGTGGAACAACAATATGAACTAACCAGTGACCCCTGAGCTTGAGTCTCTAGCTGCATATGTAGCAGAAGATGGCCTAATCGGCCATCACTGGGAAGAGAGGCCCCTTGGTCTTGCAAACTTTATATGACCCAGCACAAGGGAAGGCCTGGGCCAAGGAGTGGGAGTGGGTGGGTAGGGGAGCAGGGGTATGGGGGGGGGTATAGGGAACTTTTGGGATAGCATTTGAAATGTAAATAAAGAAAATAATAATAATAAAAAAATTAAAAAAATAAATATATTTCAATCTTTGTAATGTAGGATTTAGAACTCTGTCAAAATGGATGTTCTACCTCCTATGTAATGTAGCGAGTGGATAGGGAATGGAATGGACACTCCACATAGAGACCAAGAATTTCATTATATCAATTTTACAGGATTTCTTCCAGGTCATTCTTCTGTCATACCTATGCACTGGAATGTGCTCATTCTTCACTGAGCATAGGTATTGTGTGAAAACACAGGCTTTAGTCAACAATACTATGTTAATTTTGGCTCATCACTTACGGTAAATATACTCAAGCAATGCAAAATCTCATTAGTGTGAACAATATAGGAAGGCATAAAGATGACTCTTTTTTTCTAAAACATTTTTCTACAAATGAGGAAATATTCTAAAATATAAAGTTTAACATTTTTAAAGGTTAAGCAAATAAAAAAGTCAGAGCTTTTTTATTTTTCTCTATCAACCTATAGCAGAATGGCATTTTTAAAATTATAATAAAATATTTGGCAATATAAAGCAGATATAAAATATTATAAAGCTTGATTAATATGTATATATGAGTCAAGAAACACACACACGCACATATATAAATATATATAAAGACTATATTTCTTAAGCAGAATCTAGAAAAAGACAATTCTGAAGTAATTAAACTTCAACTATACATTAAAATATACTATTAAGCGTTCTCACATTTTAATAAATTGCAGACTCTATTCCACTGGAGTACTCTATCATAAGTGCATAGTACACTAAGCAGTATTTCTACCACTGTTTGATTTTAGTAATTTTTAAATTATAATAAAGGTTTTTAGAACTTTTTAGCTTTTTACCATTCTACAATTCTAATTCCCCCGAAGAAATACTATCACATTAATTTTTTTGAGGTGTGTCTGTGTGTCTATGTGGTATTTATATAGACTTAGAACACACATGTTCATGTGTGTGAATGTAGGCATGTTCGCATCATGACACCTGTATAGTGAGTGGTTGGATCATGACCATGAGTGTGGTTCCTTGTCTTAAGCTTTCTTTGAATGAGACTTTCTTATTGCTTGACACTTTGTAATCCAGGCTATCTGGGCTATAAATGTGCAGAGCTTTGTTTGTCTCTGCCTCTGGTCTCAGAGTATGGGCATTGGATGCTTGCTGTATCTGGCTTCCAGGGGGTTTCTGGGGATCTGAACTCAGGTCATCACAAATTTACATGTCTAACATATTGCCTACTGAACCATAAACATAGACATCCTTTTAATTTTAAAATAATAAAAAAAAAGCCCAACATGGAGAAAAGTATTGGGCTGAAAGAATATGAATGGAATAATTGGCTAAAAGAAATCTGTATTGTGGTGGAAAACACAGCAGGAAGATGCTTTGATTCTGATTTCATATCATGTTTGCAAAATTCAATAAAACAATTTCTGGAAGCAACTTGTAATGTTCCGTATTTATTTATTTATTTATTTATTTATTTATCTTTGCTTTTACCTAAAGAAATTTATTTCATAAGAAATTAGGTTTTTGGATAGCGGCCATCAATTCTAAAATGAGCAGTAATTAAACTTGTTATTAGTGTTTTAAGTGTATGCAAATGTTTCTCATTAACAGTGCATGGATTGCTTCTCAGCCTAACTTGTGTGAATGTCACATTTTATTGTTTGGATATTGGGATGGAGGTTGGTAAATAACAAAAACTGTCCCCCCAGAATACTCCTGGAAACAAAGCCTGTGCATCCTGGAGCAGACTTAATGACATTGACGAAGAGTTTGTTTGCCTAGGGTGACTTTAAATGTGTACAGATGCACTTGACCTCCCTGTGGATCCAGTGCCAATTTTATCATTGGTTCCTTTACCAATAGATAAAGTGATTAAACAGCCCTGGGCTGCTTCTCCTCTTAAAGAAGAACATTTTTACTCTTATTCTTCCAACAGAGTGCAGATTATGTTGCACCAGGGAGCCTGTGGTGACTGGAAGAACTGTCATTTAGTGTTCTACCATGCTGGGTTTGGGATTTTGAGCTAACATGAGCCCAAGTCCCTCTTTTAGATGACTTGGATTTTATTTACTCAGCACATGTTTGATTTGCATTATTCCCAGTGAAGTTCATACTGTTTATGCTTCCAGACATTTTAAGGTTCATCTTATAATAACGATCAGAAAAAAAGACAATCAACTTTTTTTTTTGTATAATACAGCCATAAGTGATAGGTCTAGAACTCAGTCAATTAAATAGAGGAGGAATTGGGGAAGAGCCTCGAAGATAGGGGCACAGGGAGAAAAATACCTGAACAAAACAGCAATGGTTTGTACTATAAGATCAAGAATCGACAAATGAGACCTCATAAAATTGCAAAGCTTCTGTAAGGCAAAGGATACTGTTAATAAGACAAAACAGCAACCAACAGATCGCGAAAATATCTTTAACAATCCTATTCTGATAGGGGTTTAATATCCAATATATAACTTAAAAAGTTGGACCCCAGAAAAACAAATAACCCTATTAAAAAATGGGTTACAGAGCTAAGCAAAGAACTCTCAACTGAGGAATACTGAATGGCTGAGAAGCACTTAAAAAAACGTTCAATATCCTTAATCATCAGGAAAATGCAAATCAAAACAACCATAAGATTCCACCTCATACCAGTCAGAATGGCTAAGATAAAAAACTCAGATGACAGCAGATGCTGGCAAGAATGTGCAGAAAGAGGAATACTCCTCTATTGCTGGTGGCATTGCAAGCTGGTACAACCACTCTGGAAATCAGTTTGGTGGTTCTTCAGAAAACTGGACATAGTTCTACTGGAAGATACAGCAATACCATTCCTGGGCATATACCCAGAAGATGCTCCAACTCGTAATAAGGACACATGCCCCACTATGTTCATAGCATCCTTATTTATAATAGCCAGAAGCTGGAAAGAACACAGATGTCCCTCAACAGAGGAATGGATACAGAACATGTGGTACATTTACACAATGGAGTACTACTCAGCTATTAAAAACAATGAATTTATGAAATTCTTAGGTAAATGGATGGATCTGGAGAATATCATCACAAGTGAGGTAACCCAATCACAAAAGAACACACATGATATGTACTCACTGATAAGTGGATATTAGCCCAGAAACTCAGAATCTATAACCACATACCCATGGAAGGAGTTACGAGACAAAATTCAGAGAAGAGACTGAGGGAATGACCATCCAGAAACTGCCTCACCTGGGGATCCATCCCATATACAAACACCAAACCCAGACATTATTGCAGATGTCAACAAGAGCTTGCTGACAGGACCCTGATATAGCTGTCTCCTGAAATGCTCTGCCAGTGCCTGACTAATACAGAAGGAGATGCTTCCAGTCATCCATTAGATGGAGAACAGGATCCCCAATGAAGAAGATAAAGTACCCAGGGAGCTGAAGGGGTTTGCAGCCTCATAGGAGGAACAAAAAATATGAACTGACCAGTATCTCCAGAGCTCCATGTGACTAAACCATCATTGAAAGAAAACACATGGTAGGACTCATGGCTCTAGCTGCATATGTATCAGAGGATGGCTTAGTTGGTCATCAATGGAAGGAGATGTTCTTGGTCCAGTGAAGGTTCTACACCCCAGTATAGGGGAATGCCTGGGATGGTAAGTGAGTGGTTTGGGGAGGAGGGGGAGGGAGGAGATGATAGGAGATTTTCTCAGGGGCAACTAGGAAAAGGTATAACATTTGAAATGTAAATAAAGAAAATATCTAATTAAATAAAAACAGTTATGAATGGTAAGAGGTGTATATTTCTAGCTTGAACCAAGTTGGTTTATAAAGAGTCTTTGTGTCCCTGGTAAGCTCCACAAATCTCGTTTTCTTAAACATGCAAGAACTGTCAGTGTTTCTATTTACATTTTTCAAATTAATCTGAGTGTCATGTTAAAAACAATTAATCTGATGAGAAACTACAATTCATGGCCATGTGGAGGCTATAATTTTTCTACTTTCTCTCCTAATTTAGGGGATTACCTGACATAGCAGGCAGTCTCAGTACACAGAATTGTGATACAAATTGCCAGGGCCTCTGTTTACCTAAGAATATGTGCTGAGATGGGAAGCAAGAACATGTCTGCTTTCCAAGGACCCCCCATTGTCATCAGCTGTGCATGTTCCTAACCCCAGTGCTCAACCTGGACAGATGTAATCATCATTTTAGAGGACCCAGACTTTAGGAAACAAAAGAAGAGGATAGAAAAAAATGTCCTGAAGGAAACCACTACAACTAGCTTTGATCTATAATCCTGACTTATGGCAAAAGAGTATATTAGGAATTCTGATATCATATGAAATGGGGCAGGCAAAGGAGAAGACAGAAAGAAATATTTATATAGTTTATTATTCATATATATATATATATATATATATATATATATATATATATATATATAGGTTGTAGTTTTAAAAGAGACATATGACATTTGGAGTATTTTCCTATAAATTTAAAGAAAAGAATTTTCTTTAGGAAAATCATGAAAAAATAGTCTCTTTTCACCTGAAAGTAATAAGGGTATTTTGTTCTCCTGAGTGACAAAACACAACTTCCCTCATTCAAGAGATCAGTGAGCAAATGCACATTGCATTTTATATTACACTGGGAATCATGTATGAAAATGCTCAATATTGCCTTTCTGGGATCAGAATTAATTATCACATAAATGCATAACACCAGAATCACTGTTATTACCATCTTTACCATCATCACCACCTAACAATAACCATTACTATCATCAACATCACAACCATCTTTGTCAAAACCATCATCATCACTATTTTTATCACTACTACAATTATCACCATCATTGCTATCTACACTAAATAAGCATCATTGCCATCACTACCACCACCACCTCCACCATCATCGCCTCATCCTCCCCATCATCACCTCATCCAAACCATTATCACAACATCACCTTTTTATTACTCTCATTGTCACCACTAGAGTACCTATCACCAGAGATATACCACTGATTGTATCTGAGGTATAGCTTTAAGTGTCACACGTAAATCAAACTGACCTAGATTTTGCCCTAATTGTGTTTCTATAGCCATGTAATAACCATGGAACAAAGCAATTTGGGGAAGATCTTCTTACAACTTATAGGTCACATCCCATCTATGAAAGAACTCACTGTAGAAACTCAAGGAGGGAAACTGGAGGCAATAATGAAGGTATGTTCCTTATTGGTTTAATTTCCACAGCTAGCTTAGACCCGTTTTGCTGTATGACTCACTACCTGACAAAGGGAAGCACTTTCCTTCATGTTCTGGGCCTGCCTACACAAATGAGTATTCAAAAAAATCCACTAGTGACTTGTCTCCAGGCATTTTCTCAATTGAGGTTTCTAATCCTGTTTGATTCTATCTTGTGTTGAACTGTAAAACTGTCATGGTTAGCTTGTACTTAGTATTAACTTACATATTACTGCCATATTCCAGGCAGAATTCCTTATACATCTTAATAGGGCACTCCCCATAATCTCTCAAAACCATTTAGACACTACTTCTAGCCAAACAGATGATTTTAAAAATATCCCATTTGAAATTTATCTACACCAAGACTGTAGCTGTATCAATATATGTAGTTAATGCTAAATCTATAAAAACTGATATTTTATCTAAAGTCAATTAATAATCACTACTTGGTATACAAATAAATTAACATTTTCCTAATAGATATTAAAGTTAACCTAAATCAAATTTACTGTATCCACTGTTCAAGGGCCCACATCTAATTTCATGAAGGTGGTCTCATGAAAACATTAACAAAAGCAAGTGGCAAAAATTCTGTAGATTTACAGGCTGCATATAGATCTGACACATACTACAACAGCTCACACTTCCTGAAGTTCAATGACCTGTGCCCTCAGCATTGACAACCAAAAGTGTTGTATGTGTAAGAATTTGATGGAAGAAGGTACTGAGAGATATGTTAGCCTGTTTGCCTGTTTTCACTGAAACTTATGTTCATCTTCTCCTCTAAAAATGCCATGTCCAATGTCTGCCTAATTGAACAGGTATTTGAGCTGTGTTCATAGATCTGCAAGTGTTCTTATAAAATACAATGTGATGGTATGGATTATTTTGAGCATGTGGCATAGCAAAAGTGAGGTACTATAAAATCCTTGTAAATGAGACAAATTGAATATATTATTTAATAAAGATGCCTTAATTCATTGGAATTATATGTGACTTCAGGAAACTTAGTTCTGTTTTTCTGTTTTTTAAAATGTACCATCTCCCACTTTATCCACTATTAAATGTCAGTCTTTTATTTATATAAATGTCTCTTAACTTATTGCTTAAAATACTGCATATACAATACTTTCTTTTATGTTAAAACATTCATGTTTTTAATATGCATATACATACATATTTATGTATTTAGGTATCTTTTCTAAGTCAAAATAACAGAGTATGTTGTTTGCATTTCTAAATAGCTTTAATTCTACTATCTATATCTGAGAGTTTCTATTTTATTTAGAAGCTCTGATTCACCTAATATAATCTAATTATAGTAATTTTCTCACATAGTAGGAAATAGCAATTCTTGAAGTAATGAACTTATATAGAGGTATGGTCCTGGGAAGATGGCATCATTGCTCCATATTCTGCTTTCTACTTTGAACACCTAACATACATATGACATTACGTTTTTCTAGCCTTCTCCCTGTTTCAGTATACCTGCCCCTCCTTCTATTTCTCATCCAAGTATCAGGTGAGACTCAAGATAAAACCGAAAAAATTGGTGAGTTTAGACTGCACATAGAAAGGAAAATTGTGATCTCTAGCAAACTTGAGTTTTCATCTTAAAGATAGATTGTTGTTTGTGGTCACAACAGGCTCCAAGGAAGATGAGAAAATGGAATTATTTTTCTTATCTGGGTAGGATATGGGTCTCTTGAAAATTGGGCTTTTTTTTTTTTTATGTGGGGTATCAGTAGGGTTCAGATAGATATCTAGTAGTGTCTGTTATGTATAAAAGCCAGAAGCAATTTCCATGAGCCGTGAGCATTTATTTTCAGAACTCTAAGATGTGGCGAGATTATAATTGCTTGGGTGATTAAGACATTTTAGGCATGGCTGTGAAATTCTGAGTAGAATTACAAGTTCTCAGATACTAATCCCATGCACTCGGATTCTAATTGACTTCTCTTTTTTTCATAATTAAATAACTCTTTGGTTTATCCACCACCAAACAAAAGTCCCTGTCTCTAACATAAATAAGTAATTAAGATAGATACCTAACATTCATTTCTGTCCGCCACAGTTGCATACATACATGGTGGGGGGAGGGCATAGGGAACTTTCGGGATAGCATTTGAAATGTAAATAAAGAAAATATCTAATAAAAAAGTATCATAGATACATGTGAACTCAAAGATATACTACAGTTAATGTACTTGTAAGCAAACACACAACTGTTTAATTAAGTTACACATTAAGAAGAAATTATTCTCTGATTGAGATAAAATACATTTTTGAACAAAAGTTATATTTGTAAGGTGCAATGGAAAAAAACCAGAACTCATCAAAAACCTGGCACTGCTGAGGAATAGCCATGGCACTAAAAAGAAAAACTGTCCTTGAATTCAACAGGTGTGTGTATGAGAGAGTGGGGGTGGGGAGAGACAGAGAGACAGAGAGAGACAGAGGGGGAGGGATAGAGGGATGGAGGGGGAGAGAGAGACACACACAGAGAGAGAGCACGAGAGAGACATAAACTGTTAAGGCACAATGTAAATTTCTTTGTATTTTGGTGAGAACCATTAGGTTTCAGGGAGGTCAGACAAAGAGACATTTTTTGATAGAAGTGAAAATTGAGATGAGCTGAAAGGAAGCCATTTCATTGATCTAAAGATATCAATAATTCACAGGTCAAGATCAAAAACTGGCTACTCGAGCTGATCTGTAAATCAAAGCTGTCCTAGCACAGCATCCCTTGCTCTTCATCAGCACTTTCACACATCAGCCTGCAACTTTTATCCTCTGCTTTCTATAATCAAATCTACCAATATGGGATTTGGTTGCAGTTTCTAAGCACAACAGCTTCTATTAAAGCTCTAAATTATTAAGTGCAATTTAAAAACACAAAATTTCCACTTTTCTTCTTTCAACTTTTCTTCTTCAACGTGACCAGTAACTTGGTGAGAAGTATATTGGCGGTGTTAAGATGATCAATGATTAAAAAGACACTAAGGCAGGTAGGGAAGATCTGATTGTGATAGTTATAACGAGAGTGATGAGCTCAGCAGATCCAGAGTGCCTCTGCAGATGACATCATTTTTTGGACACAATAGATAGAGAAAAGGACTAAAAACCCAAAGGGAAACATTTTCCAAGATGTTATCCTCACAGTCTCTTGCGGATGAATAGGATATGAGCAAAGAAGTTGGCTTGGCATGTTTTCCTATAACTTACAGATTTAATAAAATACAGAGAAAACTCATTTATCTCTTTTATGAGTCCCAAAGCATGGTTGTTCATAGGTTGTACTTTAAAAAAAATGAAACATTATGTGTTCACTTACCCCTTTCTGCTATTTTAATTGTGTGTTTCTAATAGCACATTCGTTGTAATCATTTTCTGAGATTGCGTTCCTCATAGTGTTCTCCTCATAGAGCGGCAGGAAAAGCAGTAGCTTTTCTCAATTGTTTCCGATCTAACTGTGTGGAAGGTTTCTGGTGGTGGTCCTGGGAATAGCAGTGTGTTTCCATGCAGCATGACTTATCATATACACTGATTTTTCCTTCTTTCCTGCTATCATTTATATCAGGAAGGCACTGGCAGTGAATTATTAATAGTAACAAATGGTTCACCCCAAACAGTTCTTACATGTCCCTGTCACATGGAGCATATCTTCAGGTTTTCCATTTATTCTCAAATAAATAGAAACATGTCTGTGTTTATAGAATTATCATTCATTTGAAACAAAAAACGATCAAGATAACTGTATAACCAACCCAAAGGTAGTAGCTCCAGCATAACAAAAACACAAGTTAATAAACTATTAATTTTTGAGACATTTCAATTTCAGAAATTATTAATGTCTGAGATATTTCAATCCAATATTAACAGATGGAATAAAGTTCAAAGACCAAATAAGTATTCTTTCTCTGTCTTTAATTTTTGCTAAGATGAATAATAATTCCTTCAAAAAACTGTCATATGTGCACAGCTTTGGTAGTCAGAGCAAACAGACTAGGAACATGAGAGAAAGTATTTCTGTTCTTTTGGGATTTAACAACAAAGACAAATCACTTCAGATAACCTAGCTGGGCCATTCACTAAATTTTTGATATTCTATGAAAAATTCATTACACTTAGAAAAATGTCAAAGACTAGTCAACAAATTCTTTTCTGTATGGCAGTAATCAGGTTTAACCAAGAACTCAAGATGTTAATAGGAACTAAAATGAGTCTATTTGTGTAAACCCACTTATGGACAAGTGGAATTTTTCAATTTTCCTTGTCTGTTTGCTAAATGTAAATAAAATTTCTAGTTAATGTACATAAAACAATGGGCAGATCCAGAGATAGGCAGACAGTGACTCAGTAATCGGAGGAAAGCTTAGGTTGTAAGTAATTGACATGGTTCGTCTTACTCTGTCAAACAAGTTGGCAACCCAGAAAAACACAATGGTTTCAAAGAAATGCTTAATGTTAGAATCAAGAGGCCAATAATTGATATTTTTTTAAAAAGATATCAAAATAGCCTATTAATATGGAAAATATCCTTCAGTTTAGAAGGAGAAAACAAGTCATTCACAAATGAAAAACATGAGACTTTGACATTAACAAAGCTACTCTACAAAAATAGCTAAAGGAAGTTCCTTTTAAAGATCTTTTATTTTTAAATATGGGCTGTGTGTATCTGTGTGTAAGGTGTGTGCCCCTACATACAGATGATCACCGAGGTCAATGGAGGCCATTGAATCTCCAAGATGCTGGAGTTACAGGCAATTGTAATCCATCCAATCTGTAAACTACCTCTACAAAAACATGAAGTGTTTGTTTCATGGTTTGTTTGTAGTTGGCACATCTCTCCAGACCCTAAGGAGACTTCATGGTAGAAAGTATGCCATGGAAAACTCCAAGCACACCAGGAAGGACAAAGGCACATCTAAAATGAAAATCTGCTAAATCAACATGATAGGCTTTCTTTTCCTCTTGAGTTCCAAAATTATGTTTCATGGATAGAGTAAATTGCAACATCAAAACAGTGGCATAGTTTTAGATGTACATAGAAAAAGACTGAAAATAATTGCAGAAAAATGGCTGCTTAAAATGAAAAAAGAAGTTCCAATCACTCAGTCTAATAAAATAATGACCTCAACAGATGACAACAATGTATCCACAGAAAATTTAATATTCTGAAGCTGAAGAAAATGTGGACAAGACTTTTCCCTCCTACGCAAAGCATGCCTTGCCCAACACTTCTACTTCTTACACCTATTATTAGAAACCAAAAGCATTGTTTAATGGTAGAGCTCATATTTCCTAGCCTGAAGCCCCAGAAACTTCCTCTACATTACAACACAAACATCCTTTCTTGGTCCTCAAGACTACTCTTAATCTGAAAAGTAAAGATATATGATATTATTAGCTATCTAAGATATATGAATTCAAATAACAAGGAATGTATTCTATACATCTATAAAAATGGATACAATTAAAAGAAGGACTACCAAAATAAACAAATAAAAACAATGCAGTGCCTTTGGTGTTAGCGACTATCCCTGGTGCTTTTGTTTAGAGTGTGATTTTTGTTTTGTTTGTATTTTGTTTGTTTGTTTTGTCGAAGAAGGGTTTTTATTCTTTCTTTGCTTTGCTTTGCATTTTTTGTATTGCTTTCTTCTTATTTGTGACATATAGAGAACATGCAGCTGGGTACCTCATAAAACTGTATAGTTAATGATGGTGGAAACTTAGAGGAGTTGGGAGAAGGGAATGGTGTGAACATAATACATTGTGTGAAAATATATTTTTCTGTTTTTAATTTTTTTAAAATGTATTCTCTCAAATAGCTCATGCTGACCATAGGTTCCTCTCCATCTTCTTCTGTCAGTCCCCATTGCCTATTTACTTCTCTTTTCCCCTTCAGAATAGGGTAGGCCTCCCAGGGATATCAACCAAACATAGCACTGCAGTCACAATAAACTCGGCACCGTATTAAGGCTGCATGAGGCAACTCAGTGAGTGGGAAAGTTTCCCCAATGCAGGCAAAAGCATCAGAGATAGACTTTGCTCACACTGTTAGCTGTCCCACACAACCAAACTGCACAACCATAACATATATGCAGAAGACATATGTGAGATCCATGGAGGTTCACTGATTGTCATTTCAGTCTCCAGGGCAACTAGGAGTCTGAATTTCATTGACTTTGTGGATTTTCTTGTGTTGTCCTTGTACATTCTGGCTCCTACAATCCTTCCTTCTTTTATTCAGCAGCATTCCTGAGCTCTGCCTAATGTTTGGCTGTGGGTCTCTCCATCTATTTCCATCAATTGCTGGATGGAATCTCTCTGATGATTATTATGCTGGACTCCTGGCTATAATTATAGCAGAATATTATTAGTAATCTTTTTGCTTGGTGTGTCTGGTTCTACCATAGGTCTCTGGGATATCTGGCCTCTGGTTTCAGGCCGGGCAAGCAGTGTCAGAGGTGGGATCCCTCTTGTGACATGAGCTTAAAGATGAACCAGCTATTCGTTGGCCACTCCCACAATTTATATGTCACTTTTATACTAGCACATCTTTCAGGTTGGGCAAAATGTAGGTCAAGTATTTATAGTTGAGTTGGTGTTCCAGTCTCTCCATTGGCAGTCTTGTCTGGTAAGAGGAGATTCAAGGCTCAGGCTCCATATCACTCACTTCTAGGAGTGTTATCTAGCATGAGCATCATAAATTCCTGGGAGTTTCCTTTGCTCTAGGTTTTTAACCTAGATCCTAAAATTCAAATTGTCTTTCCAAGTATTTCTGCGATGTCATTTCCTTAGTAGTGTAGCCACTGATTTGCTGACTAAGCTCCACTAAAAACCATGTACCTGTTCTTCCCCAAGAAACTCTAGTTTTAGTATTTCAATTAAAAATGAAGAGAAAATAAATGAAAGAAAAACGTATTAAAGAATGAAAATTCTTGGGAAGAAAATTGGATCATGTGATCAGAGAAGGCAAAGCCTTGTATGATAAAAAAGTTGCATCAAATAAATGCATGAAACTGTCAAAGAATGAGAATGAAAACCTTAGGCTTGTGAGGTGACTTCGTGGCTTATGTGTTGCCTCAGTTAGGGTTTATACTACAGTGATGAGCCATTAAGACCCCAAACTACCATGTTGAAAAGTAACTTGGGGAGAAATAATTCTATTTATAGTCCATGACTGAATAAATTGGGGCAGGAGCTCAAGCTATGACCCTGAAGGCAGGAACTGAATGAAGACCTCATGGAGGAACATTGCATACTGGCTTGCTCCTGCTTTTCAACCTGCTTCTTACTCATCTTACCTAAGGCAGCACCATTCACATGGACAATACTCCTCCACATAGATAAGTAGTAAGGGCTATACAGAGCAACCCTCTCCCCCCCCCCAAAAAAATATTACCGAAAGGCTTGCTAAAGCCCCCTTTTATGTAGACAACTGTACTTTGCTTTGCTTAGATTATGTAGCCTGTGTATGGTTGTCATAAACACTACAAGAAAAAAAGTAATCAAGCAAGCAATCAATAAAACCAAGAAAATTAATTCATTGTCAAGCTCATCAACCTGAGCTTGAGCAGGGCATGGGGGCAGTACACGGTGGAAGAAGAAAACCAAATCTTGCTAATTGTCTTTGGGTCTACACATGCCTGCTGTAGTCCATTCAACTAAAAATGATTCAATATGTAAATGTAATCTTTAAAACTTTCAAAGGAATAAATGAAAAATATTGAAAGGCTGTAAAAAAATATCTGGGGATGCAGGCATCAAAGGAGACATAGCAAATAAGTGTAATACCTGACACTGTACTGACTTATGTTTCTGTGCACTTGTGGTGTCAATAAAGGGCACACAACTGTGAAGCAGCAAATTTCAAATCTGTACTGTAGGTTACAATGATATTATTACCCATGTAAACCTATGACATGGATGGATGTACTATGATGTGATATTTTATTGTTAGTACCTCGTTCTTCCTTTCTTAAGAAAATTAGACTAAGGCAATTCAGGATAGTAGAGCCAAAAATATAATTCTAAGTATTTCCAAGCAACCAATTGCATATTGCATTTATACCAGTACAGAATTACTAATGTGTACACATTTGTACTTGCATATTTAAGTATGAGAGAGAAAAGACATTTGAGTAGATAAGATAAAATATTAACAAGATGTATTTGGATAAGCTGTATCTGATTTTCCCCATGATATTTTTGTTGTTGAATTTTTCATAAATTTGAAACCATTTAGAATAATAAAAAAAACAAAAAACAAAAAAAGAAAAGAAAAAAATCAGAATCTGAAGACTAGCTACTACTCTGTTTCCCACGTCTTTCAAAGGTGGGGAGAGAGAACACATCTGAGGAGGCTTCGGCCCACAGCATGCTACAATAAAAACTCCGTCACTCGCCCTGTCAGTGGGAATGATTGGAGACAAGACACACTGTAGGTTTCAGACACCTCAGTGTTTGGGGTTCCCGCTGTGTTGCAGACTCTGTCTGCATCACAGATCAGATTTCCCTATGATATGTTCCTTCTTTCAGCATCTGTCTTGCAGTACATACAAGAGCAAACTCGGTACTTACACCAAAAGTTTCAAGCAAAGAAATTGTCTACATTCACTAATAATGCTAGCAAACAAGCTGCTGTTCCATTATCATCTAGCAGGTTCTGCTTGGATTAAACATCGCTGCCTAATAACCCTGGGTTTCACTTAGCAAAGCCTGGACATACAGCTAGGAAGATAACAATTAGGGGGTGCCAATAATAGGAAGCCTATAAATGAAGGATGGACAGATTGTTTCCAAACAAATGGTTGAAAGAACAGGTAAACAACAAGAACAAGCCCCACCAAACCTCATCCCTAGTGCTCTCCTACCTTATTGCTGCCACAACCCATATGGTGCCCTACTTCTTGAACACCTTTTTTTTTTTAAGATTTATTTATTTATTTTATGTATGTGAGTCACTGTACAGGTGGTTGTGAGCCTTCATGTGGTTGTTGAGAATTAAATTTTAAGACCTCTGTTTCCTCTAATCAAGCCTGCTCTCTCAGGCCCAAAGATTTATTATTATGCATAAGTACACTGTACCTGTCTTCTGACACACCAGAAGAGGACGTCAGATCTCATTACAGGTGGTTGTGAGCCACCATGTGGTTGCTGGGATTTGAACTCAGGACCTTAGGAAGAGCAGTCAGTGCTCTTTCTTTAAAGAATTGTTTAAAAAAAAATGGAGGGGGACCCTTTGTGTGTTAAGGCTGTCCACAGCTAGAGCAAAGTATACTATTAAGGCTATAGGTGAGTTACTTGAATAGTTCCTCTAGTAAATTGTATAACATGCATGAATCCAAAAGCAGTCTTAAGACTTATCCTTTTCAAACTGGTAATCTGTAAAACCAATGGATGAGACCTGCTGCTGGTTTACTTCATTTAAAAGTGCATTGACTCCACTGAACACCTGCATTGCATTTGTCACAGGGTGAATACACACTACATGAATATTTAGTGACCATTTAGAATATACTCATTCCAACAGATATTCATTAATAAATATGCAGAGGCTTTCAAAGAAAAATTGGAGCTGGTAAGAGAGAAAGCATTATTATTTTAGGGACAATGGGTGGTTACATAGCACTTTCTCTGAATTTTCTTTTCATTACATTATTATAAGGATGTGATTCAATATTTTTTCTGAAGTTATAGTATTATGAAAAAACAAAACATAAACAACAACTGTTATAGGCCAGGTTTTATTTTCTAGCCATAAAACCAAAAACATTTATTCTGAGAAAAAAATAAAACAATATTCTAAGAGGACTTTTAAAGAGAAACTAGTAACTAGTTAAAAAAGAAAGAAAGAAAGAAAGAAAGAAAGAAAGAAAGAAAGAAAGAAAGAAAGAAAGAAAGAAAAAGAAAAAAGTACAGAACATCATGTCTAAATGGTTTCTTCCTTGAATGACCTCTACTTGTGTATATAATTGAAGAAACAAATACGGCCAACGTCACCACTCCCACCCACAGATTCTCATTATAGCATGACTTCACAGCAGGTGAGTAGAGACCTTTACCGGTGAGAGCATGGTTTTAAGTTCTATAGACTAAGCAACTACCAGGAATTCCTCTAAACTTAATGCAGAACCAGAGTACATAAACCTTTTATTTTTGAACAAAAAAAAAAATGAAAGAACATATCTTCAGAAGGTTTATTATTTGTATGAAACCCTGGGGATTGAAACCTGCATTAAATTTTCTTAGAAATGAAATGTATGGAAATAAAAGTTGTATGTACTAAAAATGAAAGTTTTATAAACTAAAACAGTATAATTTTATATGGCCTTATGCATAAGAACTTTTCCAGGTGAGTGCTGGTTGTATTTTTAAAAATCTGATGAAAATGTCCAGTGTTCAATTCACTTATGCTGTTAAAATTTCTTCCCAGGGAGAGACTAAGCAACAGCTTCTTCTTCCCCTTCAATTACAACGCCACCAAAGTTCACTGATGAACTCATTGAGCTTTCTTCTAGACCCTAGGTGAGAGGTCACATGCATGGCTGTGGTTATTCGTCCCCTGACCAGTCTTACCAATAGGGATGAGGGCTCCCCCATAGCTGCATAGAGCTTTCTGTTAAATTTCCCTGACCCCTACCTACTCAAGCCCCAATCTTGGGGGCTTCAGATGTCACATTTTACAAGTTATCATTTCAGCTGAGTTTGTTGATAGTTTACACCCAAACAGAAGGGAAGACTAAGATATGAGATGCATCCTCTAATATCAAGATGAGCCCTGCTAACTTTGAATACCACCTATGGTGAGGCTTGAGTCTATAGAGTTGAAGGAAGTCTAACAAAGAGCTCTGTGCTGCAATGGCTTGGCTCTGAGGACAGTCACTCACTACAACAGAAAAATGTAATTCCCGAATTCAGAATTTGAATTCTATGTATTTATACCATACCAATGTTGAGTGTTCTATGAAAGACTACTGGAAAACCAAGGTAAGTTTACAAAGTAGCCTTTACATGTTTAGATTATATCGTTTTAGAAGTGCTTTGTTGTTTTATGTAAATTGCCTTTTTATACATCTGTTGTCTCTGCTATTTAATCTTCATGTGTGTTAGTGTGGGGTGACATGTACATGGAATGAGTGAGGATGTACATTTCTCAAGGAGCACATGCAGAGAACACAGCTGTCACCATATTTGAGACATGGTCTACTGCTTTTTCTCCACCACATACTCTAAGTGGTGAAGCCAGCAGTCGTTTGTGGATTCTTCCGTTTCTATTGCCCCTCTCATCATAAAAATTCTAGGATTATAACCCTGTAGTTTCATATACAGATAAACATGGATTTTGAAAATTCAAGCACATGTCCCCACACTTGTACAATGGGCACTTCTCCATACTGATTCATCTTGCCTCCAGTCCACCACTTTGTACTTATTTTAGTGTGGTTATAGGGACTCACTATACAGTTCTGGCTTAACAGGAACTCCTTGTGTGGATGAGGCTATATTTGAACTCATAGAGATCATTCTGTTGTTGCCTCCAGAGTGTTGGTATTAAATGTATGTCACCATCTTTCTGAAGACCAGATATTTTTTCTATTTTAATTAAACACAGCTTAGCAGTGTTTCTACCAAACACTCTATGTTTAGTATCATATCAAATGTTTACCAAGTCCAAGTTCATATATACTTTCTTTTGGCATCTTCTAAAATTTTTTGTAATTCCAGGTTTGTGTTACAGTCTATGATCCTTTGGAGGGGATCTTTGTGAAAGGGGATTTGTCTATGCCTAAATTACCATTTCATATAAATATCCAGTTATGGGACATGGGAGATAACTCAGTAATTAAGAATACTACCTGATTTTCCAGAGAAAAATCACTTCCTAGCACCCACATGGCCTCTGACAACCATTTATTACTCTAGTTCCAGGCAATTCAATGCGTAATTCTGGCCTGTAAAGTCAGCCAACAGGCATATGCACATATGCAGGGAAAACATTCATATATATAAAATAAAAACAAATGTTTTAAATTATTGACTTAAAGTGCCTTTTCAGAATTGTCACCGATCAGTTGGCCATAAATGTGTCAGCCTCTGTGTGTGTCTTCTACTCTACTCAGCTACTTGCCTGATTCCTCATTATTTGCTTACTGGGCTTTAACAGGTATGATCTTGAATACATAGATCTATCAGTAAAGATTTTATTGTGCTTATATTGAGTATTTCTAGGACAGTAGCATTTCATATTCACTTATTTAGCTGGCCCAGAGATTCTGTGATCAGTGTTTCACCACTTCATGGAGGTCTCTTATAATTGGTTGATGCAAGTACCTATTTTTTTGCACAGTAATATAACTTATACGTTAGTAATTCATCTTCTTTGATGTAAGAATATCTTTCCTACATGTATGCCTAAGTATGTGTGGACCTGATGACCACAAAGGCTAGAAAAAGACCATTATTTCCTCTGCACCTGGAGTTACGCACAGATGTGAACAGTCATGTGTGTACTTGAAATCAAAACTAAATCCTCTTAAATAATGGTCAATTCCCTTAACAACTGAGTCACCTCTTCAAGTACTGGTTTAGGATTTGCTTTATTTTATTTACTTATTTATTTTATTAAAGTGTGTGTGTGTGTGTGTGTGTGTGTGTGTGTGTGTGTGTGTGTCCACATGTATGGTGCCTGTGGAGATCAGAAGGGAGCATTAGATATTCTGTAGCTGGAGTTACAGGCAGTTGTGTTCTAGTCAGTGTAGAGTTTGTGAACAGAATATTGGTTTTTTACAAAATCAATAAGGGATCTTACAGACCAACCTCTCCATCCCTTATATTGTATATTTATAGTCAAGTTCGCGTCCTCTTGCTGTTATGTAGGGAGAAAGTAGACTTTAGTCTATTTAACACATATCTGGTAATCTTGCTGTTATACTTTTGAGACAGGCTGAAGTGGCATAGTGTCCAACGAGGAAAGTCCCTCTTAGCTCTAGTGTTTTGGATGTTCTTTCATTCCTTTTTAGAACTTTTTTTCTGTATATGAAAAGTAATATCCTCTTATGTTAGATGTACTCTGTCCATCTCTTTTCTATAGTTTGGAGAAAGAGTGAAGATACTTAATATTTACCTGATTTCTGAAGATTGAACCAGCCTTGCATGTCTATGCAAATAGCATGTGGATGTGGTAAATACTTGCCTCCTATCATGTTTAGATTGATTAAGGCTAATTTCATATATTTCCATAAGAAATGTTAGCTTTCGTATTTTCCATTGTAGGAACAGATTTCTTTGGTAATTCTGGTTTCATTGACTGAGTTAGAAAATATTATTCACTTGAATTCTATGTTCTGAAATAGACTGTTGGTAATTAGTCTGTTCTTCTTTTTATATTAAATTCTCCAAACCACATAAGTATGGTGTTATTCAAATACTTCCTCACTAAATTTTTGCCTGTCAATTAAATTTTGCCTGTCATTTTGCCTGTCAGTTTGACTTTTGTTCTGTCAGTTATAGAGAGAGAGAGGGGGGAAGTGGAGGGAGAGGGAGAGGGAGAGGGAGAGGGAGAGGGAGA
>NC_034591.1:126242448-126244794 GCF_900095145.1 Mus pahari | reverse complement strand
GAGGGAGAGGGAGAGGGAGAGGGAGGGGGGTATTCAGATATAATGGTGGGTTTCTCTGTTTCTCTTTGAATTTAACGAATTTTTTACCAATGTCTTTTGATGCTGTGTTATCAGGTATGCACACTTGAAGGGCAGAGCAAACTTACTTGGAGACTTGATCATATTTTCATTATGGAATATCACTCACTATTCCTGATAACATTTTGTAATCTTAAATAAAATTTGTCTAGCATAGATAAAAATAGTCTAGCTTCTTGCATATTCCTCTAGCTCATTACTTTTATTTACATCATTATATGTAGAGTGAATTACTTGTAGATGATATTTGTTAGGCCTTATTTTATTATGTACTGTGGTCATTACTTTTAATGGATGGTAGAACCAACTTATTGAAGGTAATATGATAGAGTTGAAATGCCTCTTGTCACATTAATATCTATGTCACATTAATATCTATCTATCTATACAAAATAATAAGATAAAATTAAATAACAATTTTCTTTGTAAAAATATTATCTACCATTCCCTTATTTCACTAAATTTTTTTGGTTTGATTTGATTGGTCATCCTACAGTTTTCAACATGTATTTTGAATAATAATAATAATATTGCTCCATTTTGGTCAATATTATGCCACTTATCTAGTAGTACAGGCTTTTTTTATAAAGTATGAAATGATTTTTCTTCTATTCTTTATAAAAAACAGAGAAATAATTGCAGTATCCAGGTGTTAGTAATTGTTATAACTTGCAATTCTCCAGTTTAGGGGTTTTGTTTTGATGATACTTACACACATACACACACACACACACACACACACACACACACACACATTTGAAATTTGTTCATATTTATACCACTCTCTATGTCTTCCTCCATTTCCAGTCCTTTTTAAAAAAATGTGTATGGGTGTTTTGAGTACCTGTAGTTCTGTGAATGATGTGTAAACTTAGTGTCTCAACAAGGTGAAAGATCACAGTGTATCCCCTAGAACTTGAGTTACAGTTAGTTGTGAGCAACCATGGGGGTTTCGTAAAGAAAACCTACATTCTTTGTAATATAAATAAATTTCTTTAACTGCTGAACCATCTCCACAAATCTCTTATTTTATACTACCTAGAAATGCATATTCTAAGCCGGGCATGGTGGCACAAGCCTTTAATCCCAGCACTCAGGAGGCAGAGGCAGGCAGATTTCTGAGTTAGAGGCCAGCCTGGTCTACAAAGTGAGTTCCAGGACAGTCAGGGCTATACAGAGAAACCCTGTCTCAAAAAAAAAAAAAAAAAAAAAAAAAAAAAAAAAAAAAAAAAAAAAAAAAAAAAAAAAAAAAAAAAAAAAAAAAAAAAAAAAAAAAGAAAGAAAGAAAGAAAAAGAAAAGAAATGCATATTCTAGCCATTAGGCATAGTGAATCAATATAACAATAACATACATTTAAATATACATAAAATGTTTAAATTATATTCTAAGCAAAACATCTAAAAACAAAAAACAAAAAATTTACCAAATTTATATTTGATAGCCATGATGAAGATGAATGAAAGCTATATGTAAGCAGAATAAATATATTGCTACTATGTTAAACAATAACATGCCATTTGAAAGAAGTTTATTATAGGAATATAGAGGAAAGATGTGATTTAGAATATACACCACAATCTTAAACTGTGGTTTCATCACAGAAACTCAACTTCTCTTCCAACTTATTTATGAATTAAGTCATTTCTTTGATCAAAATATTGGATTTATTTTTAGAAAAAGAGTTAGACAATTCAATTTCAAACAAACTCTGAAAAACATGTATAAGAGAAGAGACAAGACTTTTGACTTTCTCTAGATATCGGATATTCACTCTTCCTTTCAGATTTCTCTTTACATCAGGAGTTCATTCCCATTCTTCAATACTTATTAATTAAAATAAAATAAAAAAGTGTCTCCCATTCTTGGAATTTAATAGTGAAACAGTTTATAATTGTTTTCTAGATTAGATCATCAAAACTTACCCAAAATTTATTGTTATGACCAAATACAGAATATTACTCTTTTTTCCTTGTCTATCAATCATAAAATATAAGAGGAATGGTTCATGTTTTATTTACTTCCCATATTGCTATCTGTGGCAATGCTCAAGCAAAACCAATTTAAAAAATAAAGGGTTCATTTTGCATCATGGTTTGAGAATACAATCAACCATTGTGGAAAATGTAAAGTGGCAAGAACTTAAAGTAGTCATTCACATTGTCTTAGTCAGGGTCTATTCCTGCACAAACATCATGACCAAGAAGCAAGTTGGGGAGGAAAGGGTTTATTTGGCTTACATTTCCATACTGCTTTTGATCACCAAAGGA
>NC_034591.1:126234089-126241243 GCF_900095145.1 Mus pahari | reverse complement strand
TTATCTTCAGAGCTCCTACACAACATCGCACAGAGTTCTTAACACCGAATGGCTCTTCTGGCCCAAAGTTCCAAAGTCCTTCCACAGTCCCCCCAAAACATGGTCAGGTTGTTACAGGAATACTCCACTCTGCTGGTACCAATTTGTCTTAGTCAGGGATTCTATTTCTGGACAAACATCATGACCAAAAATCAGTTGGGGAGGAAAGGTTTTTATTCAGCTTACATTTCCACATTGCTGTTCATCGCTAAAAGAAGTCAGGACTGGAACTCAAGCAGGTCAGAAAGCAGGAGCTGATGCAGAGGCCATGGAGGGATGTTACTTACTGGCTTGCTTCTCCTGGCTTGCTCAGCCTGCTCTCTTATAGAACCAAGACTACCAGCCCAGAGATCACTAATTGAGGAAATGCCCCACAGCTGGATCTCATAGGGGCATTTCCCCAACTAAAGCTCCTTTCTCTGTGATAACCCCAGCTGTGTCAAGTTAACACAAAGCTAGCCAGTATACACATCAAATATAAGTGAAAAATGAACATTGGTATTCATCTACAGTCCTCCATTAAATGAAGTCCAAAACCCAAGCCTAAGAAAAGATAATACCCTACATTTGCATATGTCTTCCCAGTTCAATTAACTTAATTAGATAATACAGCAATTAGATAATATAGCAAAGTCACACCCAGAATCTAACTTAATATAAAAATTTCCTCAGGCTTATTTTCTAGATAATTCTAGATTTTGTTAAATTGACGATCAATACCAAATATTACGGTCATAGTTTACATGTATCACTGTTCTCATTTATCCTTGCAATTGAATACTCTTTTGTATATAGCAGATGGCTAGAAAAAGATTAATAGTCCATATCATTATATGTCATCAAAGATACAGGACTGGAGATATACATTCTATATGCAATTTGTTCTTATAAGTTTACTTTGATTTGAATACAATAATTCTAGACAAAATTTCAAAATGGATTTCAAAGATAATGAGTTGTACTTTATAAGAAAATCCAGACTCAATATATTTAGAGATGCTACTCCTTGTATAATTATTTCTCTAGAAGAAATCAAGAACTACATTATATAAAACCAGTCATGCATTTTAAAGTGAATACATTACAATAGTGATAAATCATTTCTTATATCTGTCACATGAACTAACACAAATACCCTCAGCATCAGTCCCTACACTGTATGAGGAAGTAGAGTACAAGTGTTTACAAAACTAACATTCTTTCCGTGTTTGAAAACTGGCATTCGTATACCTTGTCCTTGAAGTGAAATATTTATCATCACATTCATCTTTTATCAGTTTGGAAGGTGACATTTATACCTCAGACTGTACATAGAGGTAAGTTTGCCTCAGGTTTGAAAACTCTTTTCTCCTGATAATTCTAAACCATAAATTTCATTAGCTAAAAAGAGAGAAAATGAGATAATTGCTATCCTTAATACTTGTATGATGATTTATTATTATATTTGTTTGTAACATGACTCCTTTTAGAGTTTAATTAATCCCACTTAGCGTGTAAGTATCCTATATATCTGCCAACAGAAGTTCAATTTCTAGTTGCTGTTTATTAGCAAGATAATTGGGCTTATTACTTAAGCATGGTTCCTTCTTGGCATTCAGCCCAGATGGGATATTTTATATGGATCATATCCAGACAAAGAAAGTGTACATATGCACAAAAGCAGATGTTTATATAACTTTAAAAACTTAAAAATTGTTAGACAAATACAAGCACCAAATTAATTTAAGAGAAGACAGTCAATTGAAGTACATTAAATTCATAAACCAAGGTACTTTCTGTTAACTAAGTTACACTTATTAATCTTTTGAAGGTCATGGGATATTATTTGAACACACACACTGCAAAACTGCTGAAAATATTTATCAATAAATCTTGATTTATTAACATGTTTTTGTCTGCTTATAACCTCTTTTTTAAATAGAAAATAATTGCCAACATTACTAAAACATTTCTTGTTGAAGAAATGTCAGGCTCTCAGTTGTAACATAAATATCTTATGGTATACATAGACAAGAAGGTAACAAAATGGAAGTGGGTACAAAAGGCATACTACAAAAAAAATGGGGAAAAATATAACTTTAGTAATTAAAACTGGAAATCTAACTATTTATAGGCATTTAATTTTTCACATTAATTTTATTTCAACAACTTCTGGACAGACTGATATTAAAGTTGGGGTAAACATTTGAGTAGTGGAAATAAATGAAAGAGAAATGTGAATAGTTATTCTTTCATTACTAATGCCTATACACATCAACAAATCCTACTGATGCCAAATAATCTGAGAAGGGACTTGAAAAAGACTGGGATGTGTGTATATTTAATTGTTAAGTGGAAGAGAAGACAGGTCTGTAGTGTGACTCAGCTGGCAAAGCCACTTGAGATGCAAAGCTGGATAACCTGAGCTTGTTCACTGGAATGTACCTAAAGAAAAAAAAGACAAAAGGCAAAACAAACAAACAAACCTGATTAAAAATCTAGTTTGACCTTCACAAGTACATTACAGGACATACCCCATGCCACATACACACACAAATAATTAAATGAATTATTGTATAAAAATTGACAGGATCACTCTACATTGATGTACAACTCCTGGATTATGAGAGGCAAAAATCCTTTTGTTTCTCACTTCTTCTCTTTTTTATATATTAATACATTGTTTTATTTATTTATATACCAAATGTTGTCCCCTTTCTTGGTTCCCCCTTCCCTGAGTTATTCACCCCATCCCCTTTCCCTTTGCTTCTGAGAGGGTGCTTCCACTATTTCTTAAACTATTGCATAATGGAAAAAGAAATAGCAATTCATCATTATATTCTTGGAATTGATCAAAATATTGTGTTGCTAGTTAAAGGCTTACAAAAGTAATACTGAATGCCAATGCAAATATATGGTAAGTGTGTAGGGTTCAATAAGTACAGAATTAATAGTTTAATAACTAAATTTAGGTTGTCACATTTTGCTATAAAACATTAACAACTAAATGAGTTTTGTTTTTTCATTCTTACTATATAAAATAAATACATCTAATATACAATAAAAATATTTTTTAAAATATTGACTCCTGAAGAAAATAAGTAAAAAATATTACTCTAAATGTTAATGCATAATAGTGTCTTAAAAATGCCTATGCAATGTTTTAATAATTTATGCTAATTAATTTGTTTTAATTGTATGTGGGGGGTAGGATCATGCTCAAGTAAGTACCCTTAGAATCCCCAAAAGGGAATCAGATCACCTGGAACTATAGTTACAAGAATTTAGAAATACCTGATATGGCTACTAAGAACTCAACTTGGATCTCCTGGATTATAGAAGGCCTATAGATCCTCGAGCACACAGATAAGCATTAGGGAAACCAGATAGGTTAAGCAAACAGGTCTCTTTTAAAGGAGAGACTTACAACCTATTTTCAATCCAGAAGTTTGTGAACAACCTTGGTTAATAGCCTGGAGACTGTTGCCCATTCTGTATTGTCAGGCTACAGCATATCCACTTTAAGTTTGTTTATCTTGAACATGTTTCCTCAGTTAATTTATGGAGCATATATTTATCTTGTTCTTTATGAGAGTTTTGATGTAGTCATCTCTTAGCTTTGTTGTATACGCAGAATTGAGTTTATTAACATCAGGAAACTTTATCCCAAATTATTCTGTGCTTATGTATGCCTAAAATGAACTACCCAGTGCCAGATACTTGAAGATTAAACCAACACTGGATACTGAATTGTGTTGACCCAAACTGCCTTCAAATCTCTCCTGGATGGTTACTCTGTTGATTGTGGTCGTCACAGAGTCATGACGACCCTCCTACCTCTGTACAATGGAGGAGCAGTCCATGAAGCGTTATCTCCTGCTTTTAGTTTCCTATTTTAATGCCATCTTTAGAAGCCTACTTTGCAAGTGATGTTCTGAAACTACAACTCTGGAAAGAGGCTAAGCATCATTTCTTTTAAATTCACTGCCCTAGAAAAAAACTGATGATCTTTTTGGTCATTGAGCTACATTTTCTATGTACCAAGAAACAGAATTTAAGGAAAAAAGAAAATATATCTTTCTGCTCTCTTTTCTTCTTCAGAAGCACAGGAGATAAATATAACATCGCAGGTTTTAAGAAAAAAAAAACCTCCCTTGGACTTTGAAAATGTTTCATCAAAATGAAATGGAATATATTTTATATTCTATGCAGTTATTTCCTTCTCTGGTTTCAATTGTATTTCTGTGAGTCCTCATTTCTCCATGCAGTGAATATATTGGTAAGAGTCTTCATGACACCTGCTTACATATGCAAATGGTACCTTTATCTTAAATCATTTGTATGGAGTTTTTCCTAGACTTCTATCACATGTACACATAGCACACCCAATGTTGTTGTTATCATCAGAAATCCTTGACAGAATATAATAGTAGTTTTTAAATTAAGATGGATGAACTGCTTCATAAACTAAGGACAAGGAATATAGAAAGAAGACAGAGAATCAGGAAGTCCAGGATAGATCAGTAGTGTCTACCGACCTTAAGATTAAACTAACCTACAATGCTGAGAGTTGAACATCAAATCTAAATCTTAAATTTGTCTGACAGTACTGGGATTATAACTCACATCATTGAGTCCTTGATGTGGTCCTACATTTGAACTGCAAAGCCCATGTTAACAACAACAACAACAACAAAAATAGTCTGGAATGTTGGCACAGCGAGTCTTATACTTATAATCCTTGCACTAGCAAAATAGAGACAGGGTCCCTGGGATTTATTGGCCAGCCATCCTAGCTCATTTGGTAAATATCAAGCCAATGAAAAATACTGTTACAAACAAACAAACAAAGAAACAAACAGTACTGCCCCCTCCAAAACCAAAAACAGTAACAAACAGCCCCAAATGGATTTCATATCTAAGAGCAATATCCAAAGTTGGCAATAACACACATATACACAGAAACACACACACACACACACACACACACACATACACACACACACACACACACCTTTTGGGCTCATCATAAATATAGGTTGATTCTATATTGGCTTCCATGACTTTGCCGATAAATAATCACCTGCAGGAAATGCCATTGCGGGAAGAAATCTTCACAAACATGTTGCTTTTGACTCTGTGTAGCTGGATATACCACTGATTAACTGTTTTGCAGGTGACTTGCTTTCCATATCACCCATGGCAGATCTACATTTAAGTCCTTTCAGTCAAGGATTAAAGAGAAGTTTTCAAACCTAGAACCCTGAAAATCTAACAGAGATTTTTTCTATTTTTTTCTAACTAAACCATAGAAAGTTAAGTGTCTCAATGGAAGTACTAATAGTTAAAATATATTGTGCTCTGACTCCATTCTCTGAGATTGTAGCTAATTCTTTAGTCGTAAATAAATTCATAATACATATTTGGATATGTATGCAATAAAATAGTCGTATTCTCCATCATATCATCGTCATCATCACCATCACCATCATCATCATTATCACAAATCAGTACTTATGAATTTTGTATTTTGAAGCTTAACTATCTGCCTATAATAAGTCTAACAGATCAGGAAACACAAAGTCATTCAACTCCAAAAGAACCCTTTCTTGGTAGAAGTTATGATTTACCATGTAAAATACACAGAAGAGATCTAATAACTTGCCATTTGGATGTAGTCACTTGATACCTTGTTATTCTCCCTAACTGCAGATTTTGAAGCCCATCAGTCAGATAATAATCCTCCCACAAAGCTAATAATTAGCCATAATGGTCAAGATGTGTGTGTGAAATATGGCTGGCATAACGAAGAAGTCATTTCTTCCAGACGTCTCAGGATAACTCAGTAAATATTCTGCAACAATGTTTGCTCTTTTTGTAACGAATAACATATGGGAACATAATCCACTTGTGGCATTCTGCCCCAGGATAACTTATATGTCCAATAATGCCAGTTTGTAGTAGAAATAAAGTTGTCAAATGGTATATGGAGAGGATTCTTTACATTATACTGTAACTATCTCCCTGTATTATGGCTGTTATTTTCATAAATATGATCAAATACAATAATAAACTTGGCAGACACCTTTGTTTTCTTTGGAAAACTTTTCTCTTTTGGCTACCATGCATATTATAGTTTCTGTACTGACCTTACATTTGTCCTGTTGACCATCAATGGTATAGTAAATGATAAGTAAGACGAGTAATTTGCTGACTACAATAAATGAGTCTGTCATATATTTGAATTCCAGGGAGTCAGATTTAGTCTAAACAAAGTTCCCGAGAGCTGAGAAAGTATTCTAAGCTCTTTTCAGAACCAGTCGACTGAGCCCCTGGTCCCCAATGGAGGAGTTAGAGAAAGGACTGAAGGAGCTGAAGGGGTTTGCAACCCCATAGGAAGATAAATACTATCAGCTAATCAGATTCCCCCAGAGATTCCAGGGACTAAACCACCAGCCAGAGTACACATGGAAGGAACCATGTCTCCAACTCATTTGTAAGAGAGGATGGCCTTGTCTGACATCAATGGGAGGAGAGGCCCTTGATCCTGTGAAGGCTCTATGCTCCAGTGTAGGGGAATGCCAAGGCCAGGAAGTGGGAGTGGGTGGGTTGGTGAGCAGGGAAAGGGGGATGGGATAGGGGGGTTCCAGAGAGGAAACCAGGAAAGGAGATGACATTTGAAATGTAAATAAAGAAAATATCTAATTTAAAAAAAAAGCATAGTATGTATAGCAGGCAATCCAAGGCCAGTGTTCTTAAACTTGCACTGTCTTCATATAATGAAATGGCAGCCTAGTCAGGAAAGTCTTGACTTTTCACCTAGATAGTGCAAAGGAACTTTACAAATACCAGAAGCAGGTAGATTTGTGAAACAGATATCTACAAATAAAAGAAATTCCTTAGTGATCAGAATAAATGTCAGGTGATAAACCGAATGTTCGTTAGAACAACTATAGAAACAAGTGCAGTATATAACTGAACCTGGAGAAATATCATTCCATGACTGGTTCTGTTGACAGGTAGAAATACATGCACTTAAAGAATATTGCCTGGCAGTGGTGGCACATGCCTTTAATCCCAGCACTTGGGAGGCAGAGGCAGGTGGATTTCTGAGTTTGAGGCCAGCCTGGTCTACA
>NC_034591.1:126217539-126233889 GCF_900095145.1 Mus pahari | reverse complement strand
TGTGTGTGTGTGTGTGTGTGTGTGTTTGTCTCTTTCTGTGTCTTTCTGTCATCCTCTGTCTTTGTCTCTGTCTCTGTGTGCTTTACCATTCCAAATAGGAGGACATCACATTGTACCTTTTTAGAGAAAGCTTACTTTTTCCTGTTTCCTTTTGTTCTCCAGGCTACCTGGTTCACAAGCTTCTTGAGATTCTTCTGTTTCTGTCCCATATGGCCACTAGGATTAAAAGCACATGCTATTGTACTTGGTTTTGCAGTTGTGCTGGGTTTGTGCACTTAAGTTCTCAATCTTTGACAGTGATCAGTGTTCCCACTAAGTAATCTGTTTGTCTTATGTTACATTATAAAAATATCAATAAAATCATTTAATTTTATTTTCAATCAATAAGATAAATATAAGTATAAATAGAAGACTGTGTATGCTTAAATATGGTATATAGTAAGACAAATAATTCATGTATTAAGTAATATAACATAAACCTAATTATATTCTTTATTCTTTGGTTTTGCCATCATATTCTAACAGCCTTACTATCTCCCTAGTTGGTTTTTGACCCCTTTGGTTTAGGTCACTTAAGTTTACCTTAGTCATATATAAAGGATTCTAAGGTTAATAGTTCAAAGACTTATCATAGAGTTAGATTTTTTTTTCACTTGTGTCCACCTTTGATAACACTATGGTTTGTCATGTAAATACTGGGATGGGGGAATAAACCAAGACCAATAAGGTAATATAAAGGATGAAGGTCAGAAAGATAGTATATTAGGAAGTATAATTGTAATTATTGTTCAGAAAAGAATGGCAGGAAATACATGGACTTGCTGCTAATAGAGGCAGAGCCACATCTTCAAATAAAAATAAATGAGATGGCATAAAAAGACACCTTTATGTCAAGGTTGATGCTTCAAGATTCTATTATTTGTTTGTGTTAGAATTTTGGACGCAGATATTTAGACACAATCTATAAGAAGATAAAGTTGAGGACTCACATTAGTAAACCGAGATTGGCAAGGGGAAGTAAAACTAACTCATTTGAGAAAGAACTAAGAACTCATGAGTCCTAAAGCAGTTCAGTCAACTTCATGTTGGTGAAGGCTGAGAAAAGAATGAAACAAGGGACAAGACTTAGCAATTTATTGTCAAGTGATGTGCACACATAGAGATCAAGAATTTTAGATTAATAATTCATTTGACGAGAAGAAAGAGAACTGCCTTTAGAATTGTGGATTTGGAGTATGGGTTCTATACTTCCCTTACACTTTCATGTAAGTCCTAGAGTTCAGTGGTAACACTAGTGGTTAGAACATCAAACCCTATGGTCCTCACCACCTTCTACAAAATGGCAGCATCAACTGGAAGCTTCTGTCCACACACTGAGAAGGAAGGAGTTGGTTTTCTTGTGTTTTGTAACTTGTATCTTGGGCATTCTAAGTTTCTGGGCTAGTATCCGCTTATCAGTGAGTGCATATCTAGTGACTTCTTTTGTGATTGGGTTATCTCACTAAGGATGATATCCCCCAGATCCATATATTTGGACAAGAATTTCATTAATTCATTGTTTTTAATAGCTGAGTAGTATTCCATTGTGTAAATGTACCACATTTTCTGTATCCATTCCTCTATTGAGGGACATATGGGTTCTTTTCAGCTTCTGGCTATTATAAATAAGGCTGCNATGAACATAATGGNGCATGTGTCTTTATTACCAGTGGGAACATCTTCTGGGTATATACCCAGAAGAGGTATTGCTGCATCCTCTGGTAGTACTATGTCCGATTTTCTGAGGAACCGCCAGACTGATTTCCAAAGTGGTTGTACAAGCTCGCAATCCCAAAAAGCAGGAAGACCAATAGGTGGATACTTCATTCTTCCTTAGAATACGGAACAAAATACCCATAAAAGGAGTTACAGAGACAAAGTTTGAAGTTAAGATGAAAGTATGGACCATCTAGAGACTACCCTACCTGGGGATTCATCCCATCATCAGCCACCAAACCCAGACACTATTGCAAATGCCAGAATGATTCTTCTGAAGGGACCTGGATATAGCTGCCTCTTGTGAGGCTATGCCAGTGCCTGACAAACACAGAAGTGGATGCACACAGTCAGCTATTGGATGGAATACACGCTCCCCAATGGAGGAGCTAGAGAAAGTACCCAAGGAGCTGAAGGGGTCTGCAACCCTATAGGTGGAACAACAATATGAACTAACCAGTACCTCCAGTGCTCGTGTCTCTACCTGCATATGTAGCAGAAGATGGCATATTCAGCCATCATTGGGAAGAGAGGCCCCTTGGTCTTGCAAACTTTATATGCCCCATAGAGGGGAACGCCAGGGCCAAGAAGTGGGAGTGGGTGGGTAGGGGAGCAGGGTGGGGGGAGGGTATAGGGGACATTCGAGATAGTGTTTGAAATGTAAATGAAGAAAATATCTAATAAAATAATTAAAAGGAAAAAAAAAGAAGGAAGGAGTTGCAATTAATATCAGGATCATGAGTTACACTGCTCACACTGGGTTATAATTTCCTCAAGTTCACTGTATAATTATTTAACTTTGGCTTCATTTTACTCCCTCGGGAAATTGATGTCAAGGCTCACGCCCAACCTGAAACATAGCAGTGCTGATTTGGCAAGATTGCTGATAGATAGCACAGTGCCTTGTAAACCATGACATGGCATGCTGAAAAACCTGCCATCACTATGTCTTCAAATATAATTTATTCTTTCTAACAAAAGAATTCCTTTTAGAAACATGACTCTGTGTCATGTGGAGCTAATCTTATGAATGACAGTGCTATAAAATTAATAAGGAAGATGGAGCAAGTGATCTATAATTAATAGACATGTTTTTCTTGCAGGAGAAAACATTGATTCTGTGTTCTTAGGCCTGATACCTCCATCTATTGAGGATACCTGCAATCATGTGTACACCCCTATACACAGACACACATACTCATCATTAAAAGATACAATAAATCTTAAATATTGTAGTTAAATCAACCATAGCACTTCCTATTCCCCACAAAAACAAACTAAACCCAAACAAAAGAAATCAAAACAAACTGCTTATAAGGATTAGTTATATCTGTCTGAGTTATGAATGCCAAGGGTTTTGTTCACACATTATTTAGATTACTGACAAAGAGAAAAAAAAAAAAAAGAATTTTCCTCCAAAATGTCCTCATCAATCCCTTAAAAGAGTGAAGCGCAATCCCCCATTCACAACAGAAAGAATCATTCAAGAGACAATCTTCACATATGAAATATCAGCACTTCTACTGGGGCCCCTGTCTTTCAATGAATCCTGCAGTTTTCAGGTACATTTATATGCATAACCATGCAAGTTGATATCTTGTAATAAATATATTTAGAGATATGTACACAGGAACACACCACGCCTTATAATTTTTAAGCCTCTAAAGAGAAATTAACCTCATGTAATAACTTGTCTAGCATTTACCAAAGTACAATCTTATTAATATTTGATGGTAAAAGATTATAATAAATATTATTTCAAATTAGATATTTTTCTTTTTTTCAAAAATTTTATTTGATATTTTCTTTATTTATATTTCATATGTTATTCGCTTTCCAGGTTTCCACCCCCATGAAGCCCTCTATATCATCTCCCTCCCCCTGCTTCTATGAGGATGTTCCCCCACCCAACTCCCACTCTTGCCTCCCCACCCTCACATTCCCTGGGTTTTTAAAAGTAAGCAATACAAGTTTTTTAGAAGAATCCTCAGTTGAAGTAAATTTTTCTTCCAGTGTCTTCAATACTCATTTTGGGTCTAGACAAGGCAAACTTGCACTTTTGTTGTTTTTTCAAAAGTCATTTATTTTAAGTTCCAAATCCAGTTGCAGTCAAATCTTAGTGACATCTGGAAAAAAATAGCTTTTAAAATTTTTTAAAAATAACTTCAATGGACACATACAAAAGGAACCATTGGTGTTTGATTTCTGATTCAACACCCATTTCCTTTTGGCCTGTGAACTTAACTTCTCTTTCTGTTCAATGCCACATATATCACATTTTTGACTCTAAACACTTCTAAATATATGCAACTGTTAATAAATGAAAAAAGACTATCGCTTTTCTTTGAAATGTTTCCATTTTTAAATGTAAAATACTGATTTGATTTACCTGAGCCCATTTCCTACAATGCCTAGTGAAGATTTTAGGATCATAAACACTGCTTCTGGCTCAATGCTTTCAGAGATATGCAGCAAAAGATGGAAAGGCTTACTCTCCTATAATAATGCAATACGTAGCAAAGCAAATGAATGAAAGTATTTTTAATGTTCTTGATCATGTATTTCCCATTTTAAGTAATTTTATTTTTCTTGATGCTTAATATCATATTCATCACATGGCTAATAGGAAAAATATCACCTGGGACACACATCTTTGGAGATAATCCTGAAAGAGATGGTAGAGAAAGAGATAGAAGGAGAAAGAAGAGGCCAGAGAGTTTGAAAACTTGCACCACGTCTATGTCTGTTAGTTTCATGAATTAGGAATGAGGGAATTCTGAAATCTCTAGATGGGTTAATAAAATGTCAGGAAAGGAACTGTCAACAAAGCAGCTTGAACTTGGCTTGAACTATAAAGCTTTGTGACAGACTACAGAATGGCAAGTAATGATGCCAGAAGACACAAATGCATAATAAATTTAGAATACAATGCAAAAATAGATTATAGATCAGTGAGGTTTGTAAACGTGCCAGTTAACTGTCACCTAACGATTAGAAAATATTGGTTCTGTTTTTGTGTTTTGTTTTTTGTTTTTGTTCTTTCAAACTTCTTCACTCTTACACTTACTAGTCAAGACCTCATGTCTTTCTGCTAATTGTCACTTATAACAAGTTTTATACTATATCTTTATTAGCATTTAAAAGACTATGGCAGAGATGATGTTTAAAAGCAACCCCCCCTACCATGATCAACCACAGATCTGTGTGGAAATATTACAAGAACATGATATTACATTTATATACCCATCAGTTTCACCAGTATTTTTCCCCACTTTGGGCCATCTTTGAGCCTTGAACAGCTCTCAAGGAACACAAGCATGATACCACCATCTTTCCCAAGCACCACAAGTAATCTCAACTCCCTATAAATCAAAATTTGTGTTCAAGCACCTATACTTATTCTGTTACCAAGTATCCAGGGTAAACTCTCTGCATTTTAAAACTAATATATTGAAACTTTATTAGGTTTCTTTGATAACCATGCACTGAAAGTATATATTTTAATCTCAAATATTTGTTTACCATTGCCTAAGGCAATTTACAGTGATATTCCTTTTAAAAGATGAGACAAGAATAAAAGCAACAGAATAGTGAATAAGCTTATGGTAATGAATTTACACATAAATACATACTCATCCTTATTCAAATGCACCTTTAATACAAAGATTATAGAGTTATGATAACTTATACCTATTCTGTTTTCTCTAGATTTCTTTTTTCTATTTAAATGATGGAAAATATGTCAAATTTCTACCCTAATTTTTCTTTAAATACTGAATCCATGTAAACAATATCAAGCAGGAATTTGAAAGCAGCATTCAATAAAATGTAAATTGCCTTAGCATAACATTACAAACATATTTATCTCCCTCTTCCCTGGATCAGTAAACTACCAAAGCCACAGATGGATCACACCATCTTAACAGATAAAGAAAATGAGATGTTTGAAGGCTTCTCTCTTTTGATTTCTTCATGCCCCACTAGGATGCAACAAGAAATACATTTTCATTTTTTTTTCTGGCTATTAGAGAAGAATGAGCATGGAAGAACGTGATATTTAGCTCATTTGGATTGAGCTCAGTTTAATGAGGCTGACCTTTTTCATTCTGCCTGATATTGTCTTGATTCTAAATACACAAACACAAACTTTGTTTCTCAGAAAAGGTCTTAATCACCCCTCAACCAATAGATACCAAATATTAGGCAGATAAATGATTCTACCCTGTCATATTCACAGATGGTTTATTTCTCCAAGTTACTAGTATTAAATCTTTGTTAAATTTAATTAAAAATATAAAATCTGCACACAGATTCCAATTCAAATTAAGTTGAACAGCAAAGGCTCATTTTGGCTGAATTATGATTTCAATTGTTGGATGGACTGAGTTGGTAAGACGTGTATCAAATATTTGGTGGATGAAAGCTACTTAAAACCCTTTTAATCATCTTCCATCCCTCCTGAATCATTTCAGTGTCTAAATATTGTCATTAAGTCTTCAGTGTACAATATGTAACATGTGAAATTGGAATAAAATTTAACAATATTTTTCTGAAATTAATTCATGCTTTCTTTAGTAAATAGTGAGTAGTTGAGTTATCATAGAAAATATAAGGTAATTAAAACAATACATTCCCTTAATTTTTTAAATTACAGAGAGTCACAGAGCTGTAAGATATTCAACAGTAAGGTTCCTAAACAAAACTATCCAATTTGACAAAAGCAGTCATATATATAACAATTAATAAATAGGACCAGATTATCAACATGGTTCAATAAGAATTTTGAGGCATTGTCTAGAACTTGCACTCTGGCCTAAACAACAAAGGATGTAAGTTGTTTCTTACAATGAACATAAGTGACTCAATTCCTTTAATACTTAAATTTAAATATATATCACATATGACAAGAGAGTAAAAGATTATTAAGAAAGCCCAGAAAAATTCAGGAGGCAAACCTATCATTTTTATAGCATATTTTTATATTTATATATTTATTAGTATAAAAGACTGTGGCAGATAAGCTATTTAAAAGCAACTTTCCTACCATGAAAATTGGTACCTTTATTGTCCTGGCTTTTTCAGCTTCTCCCTAAATGAGAAGAACATTTAACTCTTGAGAGTAATCAGCTAATCTGTAAATTGAAGTACTGGTTACTAGACGTTGTAGGGATAAAACATTAAAATATATAATGGCCAACTTAGAGAGAGAGAGAGAGAGAGAGAGAGAGAGAGAGAGAGAGAGAGAGAGAGAGAGAGAGAGAGAGAGAGAGAGAAGAGAACTAAACTCAAGGGGTTGAACAAGGACTAAATGCATGTAACAGACATGTTTTGAAAAGGGTACAAATATGATAGATTTTCCAATTCCTAATCTGTCGTGGATTTTTTGATTGCACAAATTCATAAAGTTGTACAGCTTTCTAGTCTGGTAAATTTGGGTGCACATTTTTTTTTACATTTGCAGGGTATTTTTATAATACATTTTAATTTTGTAAAGGCTAAGCCAAGTAACAGGACCAGAATTACAAACTGATTATGTACTTACTGAGTATATTCTATGTGATCATCATCAGTAAAATTAAGACAAAATCAGCAAGTCACGTAATGTGATGTTAGAGATAAATGATATCGCTCAGAAAATATGTATTTTCTGCATATATGATGGATTTGGGGAGAAATCTACTTTTATTTATTTTTATATTTTTAACTTTTTTATTAATCATTCCATTCATTTACATCTCACATGATATCCCACTTCCTTCTTACCCCCTTCACCAATCCCCCATCCCCATCCAACCTCTCACCTCCCCTTTTCATGTATGAGGGTGCTCTCCCCCCCCCCACTCATACTCTCCTACCCCACCGCTCGGGCATCCCTCTATGGTGAGGCATCAAACCTGCCCGGGACCACAGACCCCGACTCCCACTGCTGTAAGGCAAGGACGTCCTCTGCTATATATGTATCTGGAGCTATGGATCCCTCCAGGTACCATCCTCAGTTGGTGGTCTAGACTCTGGGAGAACTGTGAGGTCCGGCCAGCCTATGTTGTTCTTCAAATTGGGTTGTAATCCCCCACTGCTCCTTCAGTCCTTCCTCCAGCTCACCCACCAGGTTCCCTAAGCTCAGTCTGATGGTTGGCTCCAAGCATCCGTATCTGCAATGGGGAGTACTTTAAACCAGCAGAAGAATTGCCCATGAGAGCTGTGCTTAGAAAGAAACCAGCATAGACCTTCAGGAAACAAGGGTCATAATGTTCCATCACTAAAATCTCTATAGTTTTGTGTGATCGACAGAGAATCTCTAACCCTACTGCTCCCCTAATCCAGGCACTTCAATTATGTGTGTAAATAGAGTTTTATTAGATCATAACCATACTTGTTTGTACAATGTCCATGGCTACTTTCCCTACTAAATAAGGCAGAGTTGGAGAACTCTAATACAGACTACATTAGACTGCACTATAGTGTATCTATCATCTGGACCTTTGCAGACATGTTAAGTGCCTTAATTGGGTATTCAAACTATCAGTTTTAGGGAAATTCTCAAATGTTGTAAAACAGTGGACCCTTCGACACAAATATCAAGTAACTTGTGAGTTACGTTTAAGGGATCTTTTCCAGAGTAGTACAGCTTTCCTGAAGACATTATTCAAATAATCTCAAAAGCAGATCCTCAAACTATAAATCAAATAGAATTTTTTGTTGTACTTTCACCTGAAAATGGTAACCTAAACTTGACAGGAAGAATATAAAAGTAAGTCTTAAGAGGAAAATATAAGTATTTCTGAAGACATTTCTCCAGACGCCCTGATGAAGATGCATCCTAAAGTGCCAATGTGGCTGCAGTTACTTATATTTTATCCAAATAATTCAAAAATCAATTTCATCATGCAGAAAATTAAATTAATGAAATAACGGCCAACTGAAAGTCTACAAATTAAACACAACATTTCCTCATATTTTATCTTCTTTGTGTATTTATGAAGGAGCATGTTACAAAATGTGCTTTCTTACAAACTTTAAAGAGACTTAATTATATATGAAATGTAGGCATTATGTGGCATCATGCCAAAGCTGTTTAAAGCTGCTGTTCTTCATAACTATCACTCCATTAACATATGGAAAATGATAATAACATTCCCTAGCACTTACTATGCAGTATACATTGAAATTTAACCCATTTGATTTAAAACAATTATAAATTTGAGGGACTGAATTTGTGTCTCTTGGGATATCACTATTCTGTAGAAAATATTCAGTAGGTATATTTTAATGTATTGAATTTATGGATGAACCAAGACCATTATATTCTAAGATATTTATATTTGGAAATAGTTTGTGGTCTATCTCTTTTTGTGTTCTGATCTCCACCCCCACTCCCCGTAAGTTTATTTGTAATATATTGACTGGGCAATTGCTTGTGGGTACAGAGCAAAAAATTAGAGGAAGAAAAACATTGAGAATATGAGTAAGTAAATCACATTAGAGGTAATTATTATATTAATTTTGTACCTTGAATTATTTCTAACAAAGTAAAATGGGAATTTTAAGTATATTTAAAAGAAGAAACTAGATTTTGTCATATATAAAAATATTTGGTTTTATGTACACACAATATTCCTGAAGTAAAAATAATTTAAAAATCATATTCTATCACACTAATAAATAAATCACCAATAGAGAAAATGTTTTAAAAAGATGCTAAAACTATTAGATGACAATTGTTGAAGAAGCAGCTACACATAGAGTTGTCTATAAAGTACCTGTACCAAGTAATGATGGCTTAATTTTACTCCAATATGTTTAAGCCTTTAGACCTACTAATGACCTATTCTCGGTAGGATGTGCTAAGAATCATCATATTAAAAACCACTTGATGAAACTAGTTTTATACACTTTAAGTACATTTGAATGGTTCCTCACTCTGGTAATAGGTGTGATTATTCTGTTTACAGCTGGCTAGAGAGTAAACTAAGAATATTCTAAACTACAGAAAAAATTAATGTGACTTACATGATCTATATTCTAGGACCCCCATTTCTGTCCCAAGGTTTTCAACCTTTAAAGCCTACTGCTTACTGACTTTGGCTGCCACACTGCTTTATTATTGCCCCAGTTATTCCACTTGTGAAAGAAGCCTGAAGATTCACTCTGTTCAGTTATGTTCCATGAGTCTAAGTGTTGACATGCATGATCTAATGTACACAGTATAACATAGTGAGTAAGACTAGAGAGCAGAGATACAATGGCTGGACTCCAACTCCTATTCAATCACTTCTCTCTACCTTGGCCATTTACCCATAAGAGAGAGGCACTACTATATGACCTATATCAAAAAATATGTCATAAGGATTTGTTCAGCTAGTTTGTAAAATGGTTAGACAAGTTTCAAACTGCTTTGAAAATAACTATAATACAATTTATTATTTTCAATCATAGCTACATTCTCTTTAACATGAGGTCTCTAGTAAGACCATAATATAATGACTAGTACAATTTATATGCATTCTCTAGCTGTAAAATAAGTATCTAGCATGCCAATTAAAAAATGTGCCAAATTCTCACGACTACCTGTTTACGGGGGTTTTTCATACAGAGGCTCCAGGTTCACTTTCAGCAAGGAATGTTGAAAGGCTGGTTTCTTTACTTGGAAAGGGTTTATGCTTCAATTATTGGGTTGTCTACAAAGTTACTTAATTAAAGAGGCTCAGCTTCACTCCGGCTTTCATTATTTACTCCTGGCCAACTCCTAAAACACACATAAATCAGTGAAGTACAGCAGGCTACTAGCATGCATGGGAGAAGTATATTTAAAAACCACCAGACTGCTTCACAGTCTAACACAAAGAAAGATAGAGACAGACAGACAGACAAACAGACAGAGCCATATACATCTAAATCACCATGAATCTAGAATCACCTGATATACCACTGAAGACTACACCAACTTATATGCTTGTTCTGTTTCTCGTAGTGACGTTTTAAATTAAAAAGTATATTTGCAGGAAAATAATAGTTTTATTATGAGCTGTGAAAACTTTAAGAAATGCCAAGAAGATTCATTACATTATGATAATAGCAATCCATAACTTTTTAGGGACTTTAATAAATTAAAAACAAACTATGAGAGTGTGACAGAAATTTAAATCTACATTTATTATTCAGTGCTGGAATGTACACCTCACTCTCTACAAAGCATGTTTTGAATAGCTGATCTAAATATATAACCCGATTAAATAGGTTAGTAGTCTGATCTTTTAATTGGTGCTAAATAAATATAATAAAAATGTTTGTTGAAGCATGGATAAGACCTCTCCAAGATCAAGCCAGACAATATCCCAGCATGGAGTGGAGTGGGAGATAGGAATAAAATTCTACCATTTTCTTTAGTGATATTTCTCATGGTGTGTTGAACACATTTTAAAGCAGGGACCATTTGCTAGACTAGTTGAGCAACAAAAACTGGACTTCATGAAAGAAAAGAGAAAACTCAATTTTGGGTGAGTAGGGTGAGGTGATGGGGATAATAATATGAAAGGATTTAAGGAAGGAAGTGAATATGTTCAAAATATAGTGTATACAATTTTAAAGAATTAATAAAATGTTATTATTTAAAAATATCTCATGAAACTAATTTTTTTCTAAGGATATTCAGTTATCCTTACTGAAGAAGATGCCAGAGAAATCCAAAGGCAGATTCTGCTCCTTGATGCTTTTTCGTGGTAGAATGCTGTTTTAATTTTTTTGCTTGGTCAGTGGGTTTCCTTTTGTGTTTTTCCTCCTCTTTTCTTTTCACAGAAGTTTCCTTCCCTAATATCTTATTCCAATCTACAGGGTCAACTATAGTCACAAAAACCCTTCCTCTGGCAAACTCACTTTAAGACCTATAAATAATAGAATCACCATCTAAAAATCATTTATAGAGCTCTTTAGATATTAAAATTTCAACAGAGTCTAGACTCTACATACCATAGTATTTAGAAGAAATTATATCCATTCCAAAACATTTCAAAAGTACCAGAGAATGAGTAAATCAGACATCTTCATTTCCATACAATATCCTCAATTACTATTCATTTTCATAAGAAGGTATTATTTTGATGTCCCCAAAATACCAAAGTAGGATGTTCATGTTCACTTATATAATTTTAAGTAATATAATATACAAAACATGCTGAAGGGAAAGAGGAGAATATTTCAAATTTAAAGATGAGTGTGTTAATTAGTTTGCCATGGGATATTTCAAAATAGAAAACAATTAATTTTTATTGTAAATATTATAATAACATGTATAGCAGAATTTTTTTTCTGGTGAGATAAGGACAAGTCTGCACTCTCAACTTTAACTCCCATCAATATTCTTTCTTTGCATTCAATGTAGAGATGTAACAAACAGGTTGACAATCTTCCCTTCTTCATCATCTGTACTGGCTAGCTTTGTGTCAACTTGACACAGCTGGAGTTATCACAGAGAAAGGAGCTTCAGTTGGGAAAATGCCTCCATGAGATCCAGCTGTAAGGCATTTTCTCAATTAGTGATCGAGGAGGGAGGTTCCCATCTCTGGGCTGGTAGTCTTGGGTTCTATAAGAGAGTGGACTGAGCAAGCCAGTGGAAGCAAGCCAGTAAAGAACATCCCTCCATGGCTTCTGCATCAGCTCCTGCTCCCTGACCCACTTGAGTTCCAGTCCTGCATCCTTTGGTGATCAACAGCAGTATGGAAATGTAAGCCAAATAAACCCTTTCCTCCCCAACTTGCTTCTTGGTCATGACGTTTGTGCAGGAATAGAAACCCTGACTAAGACAAATTGGTACCAGCAGAGTGGGGTATTCCTGTAACAACCTGACCATGTTTTGGGGAGGACTGTGGAAGGACTTTGGAACTTTGGGCCAGAAGATCCATTTGGTGTTAAGAGCTCTTTGGAATGTTGTGTAGGAGCTTCGAAGATAATGTTCAGAACAGTGCAGAAGATGGAATCCTGGCTTGTGTAATTTCAGAGGGAAAATTAAAGACTCTTTTCAGGGCCATTGCTGTTTTGAATTGTGAAGATTCTGTGGTTCTGGTTAGCTGGGGCTGAAGAATCAGCTGTGATTAACAAGATACCAGAACCACTAAAATGTTTTCCTTACTGGGACTATTGATGCTGGTTAGCTGGAGCTAAGAAATTAGCGGTGATTAAGAAGAGACCAGCATCATTGAGGTGACATCTTCTGGGAAGTATGATTTACTGGCTCATTAGTGTAGCCTAGTAAGTGACTTGATCATAATGAGAGACCCTGTTTCAAAAGGAATTGTGAGAATTGCACTGAAGGTTATTTTCTAGACATTTTACATATGTACATATATTTGTACACTAACACATGCATGCATAAAATTCTAGATTACACTGAGAAGTTTTTTGTTTTTTCTTCACACTAAGTTGTAGAGTCATTGTGTGGTATGATAGGTCATTGTTTGGTATGATAGGAATTCATTCTTCTGAAATTGCCCTATTGACTTCATGCACATATAAACATACTTTGGTAGCTAATTACAGAAACCTAGTCCCAATACTGACTGAGAAAGTTAAATCTAAGCACATGCTTGTTTTGTTTCTGGCACATTGACTTTTCAACTAATCCCTCTGATAAGGGCTCTGCCTTTCTACCCCTATGAGTATCTCTTTTACCCATTGCACTGTGAATCAGCAGGGTTGGCATTAGTGCATACTTATTGGAAACAGAGACATTCGGGTCTCATGCCAGATTTAGCTTCAGAATTTGTGTTTTAAGAAGACCTTTAAATAACGCCTATATTAAACTTTGAAGAACATACAATAAGACTCCCTAGTTCCGCGGGGAAAAGGATAAGGCTGACAAAGATAACAAATATGTTGGCTGCACTCAGTCTCACGAGAAAGCTGAATACAAAAATTTCTAGTTTCCTGTACATATAGGAAAAATAGTAATTTTGAGTGAACAATGTCTCACTAGACTTATTTTTGTTCATACACAAACACAGCTTAAAAAATGAATTACTTCCATAGTTTATAAAAAGAAAAACAAAACACCAATTGGAGGAACTGCAGGAATTACACATTAAAAATATTTCTCACCTGCAGATAAATTTGTTTCTGTGCAAAAAAACAGGAGTGGAAAACATTTATTCTGTTTCTGTTAGCACAAGGCTGTTGAAATTGTAAATATGGTGTCTTAGTTACTATTCTATTACTGTGACAAAACACTATGACCAAGGCAACTTTGAAGAGAAGGCATTAAATTGGAATCCAAGTTTCAGAGAGTGAGAGTCCATGATGGTGAAACAAAGGCATGGAGGCAGGAAAAGTTGAAAGTTCACATGTTGATACACAAGTAGGAGGCAGAGAGAGGGACACTGGAGCAAAAATTCAAAGCTCCATGAAATGCATTGTTCTTTGACCATTGTAAGCAATTGGCCATAGAAACTACTTTAAATCAGACAACAGAGTGAGGGAAGACAGTGATTAGCAGAGATGTGAGAATTGTTTACAGGTCATCTGAGCAGCAAACAAGAGAACTCCTCTAAATGTACCAATTAACCCTGGCCCCAGCCTTTAAAAAGCCAAATGACTATATTTAATTGTTTATTAGCATCATTACTACCAAACTATCATTGTTTACAAGGAAAGCAAACTTTTTGTCCTTACAGACACCTTAAAACACCATGGGAGTACATGGAAAATTTTCCTCATGAACTGTGATATGCTTTGTAAAATTAAATCTGTACTATTGAGCCTGCATGGATGCTTCATGTTTTGATATTCTCTAATTGGAGACATATCAAATATTAATGACTTCATTATCACTCATTTCTGATAGACTCTGCCTTGTGGTAACAATTGAGTTTTCTCAACTCAGAAATCGTCACAGGAATCTGTCTCTGAATTTCCAGGGATTTGACAATTTCATTTGCATGACAAATTCAACAATGATGCAAATCAAAACAACCCTGATATTCCACCTCACACAAGTCAGAATGGCTAAGATAAAAAATTCAAGTGACAGCAGATGCTGGCGAGGATGTGGAGAAAGAGGAACACTCCTCCATTGTTGGTGGGACTGCAAGCTTGTACAACCACTCTGGAAATCAGTCTAGCAGTTCCTCAGAAAATTGAACCTTTTACTACCAGAAGATCCAGCAATACCTCTCCTGGACATATACTCAGAAGATGTTCCAACTGGTAATAAGGACACATGCTCCATTATGTTCATAGCAGCCTAATTTTTAATAACAAGAAGTTGGAAAGAACCCTGATGTCCCTCAACAGAGGAATGGATACAGAAAATGTGGTACATTTACACAATAGAGTACTACTCTGCTATTAAAAACAATCAATATATGAAATTCTTGGGCAAATGGATGCATCTGGAGAATATCATCCTTAGTGAGGTAATTCAATCACAAAAGAAGTCACTTGATATCCACTCACTGATAGGTGGATATTAGCCCAGAAACTTAGAATACCCAAAATACAATTTGCAAAACACAAGAAAATCAGTAAGAAGGAAGACCAACGTGTAGATACTTCATTCCTCCTTAGAATTGGGAACAAAATACCCATGGAAGGAGTTATAGCGACAAAGTTTGGAGCTAAGTCGAAAGGATGGACGATCCAGAGACTACCACACCCGGGGATCCAGCCCATAATCAGCCACCAAACTCAGACACTATTGCATATGCCAGCAAGATTTTGCTGAAAGGATCCTGATATAGCTGTCTCCTGTGTGGCTATGCCAGTGCATGGAAAATACAGAAGTGAATGCTCACAGTCATCTATTGCATGGAACACAGGGTCCCCAATGGAGGATCTAGAGAAAGTATCCAAGGAGCTGAAGGGGTCTGCAATCCTATAGGTGGAACAACAATACGAACTAACCAGTACCCCCAGAGCTTGTGTCTCTAGCTGCATATGTAGCAGAAGATGGCCAAGTCGGCCATCATTGTGAAGAGAGGCCCCTTGGTCCTGCAAACTTTATAATCCCCAGTACAGGGGAATGCCAGGGCCAAGAAGTGGGAGTGGGTGGGTAGGGGAGCAAGGCAGGGAGAGGGTACAGGGAACTTTCAAGATAGCATTTAAAATGTAAATAAAGAAGGTATCTAATTAAAAAAAAAAAACAATGCTGTGGCCCAACAAAATTCAAGCTTCCCTTCAATTAATGTTTAAAATAATCTACATGCTTTAATCCAAAGAACTTATTTTCCCATTCCTAACAAAATTCACCATTTTATGATTTTAAAATTCTAAGAATTGGTTTATGCAAAAAGTGGGAAATCAACAAATTCTTACTTGTCAAATGTAACGTGTGTGTAATGTGGGTGGGTAAAATAATGGGTGATGATGGTCATGATTCAGTGATTCTGTCTCACACAGGTAAGAGCAAGAGGCGGAGAAAGCTGACCTGGTTGATATATACATGCACAAACATATAAACACATATGGACACAAACATACACACACACACGCCATATATATATATATATATATATATATATATATATAAATATATATATATATGGCTATATATGGCTTATATATATATGAATATATATATTTATATATATATATTTATATATATGGCAT